>NC_091952.1:179343980-179643980 GCF_031021105.1 Erythrolamprus reginae
CGTCTTGGAAGTTAAAGGTCGAGAGGAAATGACAAGAATGTTATGTTTCATTAAAACCAAGAACGTTAATATGGAACCCAGCAAGATATTTGCAACATGAACACACTTGATGAACGTATTGGTGCTCATATTGCTAAACATAGAAACATAGAAGACTGACGGCAGAAAAAGACCTCATGGTCCATCTAGTCTGCCCTTATACTATTTCCTGTATTTTATCTTACAATGGATATATGTTGATTCCAGGCATGTTTAAATTCAGTTACTGTGGATTTACCAACCACGTCTGCTGGAAGTTTGTTCCAAGGATCTACTACTCTTTCAGTAAAATAATATTTTCTCACGTTGCTTTTGATCTTTCCCCCAACTAACTTCAGATTGTGTCCCCTTGTTCTTGTGTTCACTTTCCTATTAAAAACACTTCCCTCCTGAACCTTATTTAACCCTTTAACATATTTAAATGTTTTGATCATGTCCCCCCTTTTCCTTCTGTCCTCCAGACTATACAGATGTTCATTAAGTCTTTCCTGATACGTTTTATGCTTAAGACCTTCCACCATTCTTGTAGCCCGTCTTTGGACCCGTTCAATTTTGTCAATATCTTTTTGTAGGTGAGGTCTCCAGAACTGAACACAGATGTGGTCTCACCAGCGCTCTATATAAGGGGATAACAATCTCCCTCTTCCTGCTTGTTATACCTCTAGCTATGCAGCCAAGCATCCTACTTGCTTTTCCTACTGCCCGACCACACTGCTCACCCATTTTGAGACTGTCAGAAATCACTATCCCTAAATCCTTCTCTTCTGAAGTTTTTGCTAACACAGAACTGCCAATACAATACTCAGATTGAGGATTCCTTTTCCAATGAAATAAACCAATGAAAAGTGCTATAATTTGGGTTAACAAAGTTAGCAATGGCCTAGAATCAGGGGTCAAGCAGGAATAGTATTGCAAAATATTTGTACTGCAGTCAGGTTTTGTTTAGATGTCTTTAACCTCCATAAAAGAAAGGATGCAATAGAAGCCTTTACGATAAAGAAAATAAAAACATTTCTCAGTGTAGAAATTCCCTTTTAATGTGAAATAATTTGTTTAAAAGATACCAAGGTTATGTATATCCTCTTCTTGTTTAGCAACTGCATTCTGTTCCAATGATTTGCTTGTTAAGCAAAATTGAAAGCCAGAGAGATTGAGTGCAAAGATCATTGTTATTCAGATAAAGTTCCTGTATACAGAAGCCTGTACCTCAGGGGTGGGTTCCAATTTTTTTTACTACCACTCTGTGGGCGTGGCTTATTTTATGGGAGGTGCTTGATAGTCATGTGATGATGGGTGTGTCTTCATGTGACTGGGTGGGGGAGTTGTTGGGTGGCCTCTCCTCACCTTAAAGGCCTCAACAAGATACAGTAATACCTCGTCTTACGAACCTAATTGGTTCCCGGGGGAGGTTCGTAAGACGAAAAGTTCGTAAGACAAAACATTGTTTCCCATAGGAAACAATGTAAGATCAATTAATCCGTGCAACGAAAAAAAAATGCAAAAAAACCCCTCCGCCCGGCTGTCACCTTTTGAAACAGCCGGGGGGGCTTCTCAGCGTCCTCCTGAACCAGAATGCCAAACCCGAACTTCTGGGTTCAGCGTTCAGGAGGACGGCGAGAAGCCCCGCCGCCCAGCTGTCACCTTTTAAAACAGCCGGGGGCTTCTTGGCGGCCTCCCGAACGCCGAACCCGGAAGTTCGGGTTTGGTGTTCGGGTTCAGAAGGAAAAAGTTCGTAAGAAGAGACAAAAAATTTGTGAACCCCGGGTTCGTATCTCGGGTTGTTCATAAGACGAGGGGTTCGTATCATGAGGTACCACTGTACAATTTGCCTGTCTATTTATTACTACTGAACATCCAAAATATACTATTTAATCCTATTTATATGTGCCAGATTGTGTACATACATATTATACACAGGCACACAAAAAGATACATTATCTACTATATACAGTACACTATATGTGTATGCACGCGCACACTCACACACACACAGAGCTCTTCTAAAACTACACATTCAATCTCTCTTACTGCATTTGCAAACACATCTAGAGAACACTTTCTACCACACATTTAACCATAACATCTGTACACACATGCCTTCAGATGTTCTTTCAAAGCTTGCACATCACCATTAGAGCCAGGAAATATCATGGATTGAGTAAAATATGGTGAAACTCACTTAACAATGCTCTTGCTTAGCAACCAAAATTTTGGGCTCAATTGTGGTCATAGGTCAAGGATTATTTATGCCTTCCTCTGCATGGCAGGCTTGTCAAAGTAAACTCCTCCTTTCTGGAAATTTTCCTCTCTGTTGGAGGCACCAAAATAATGCGGACAATGTAAGATTTCCTGCTGCAGCATGGGATTGGACTAGAAGACCTCTGAGATGTCTTCCAGCCCTAAATTGCTGTGCTGTTTCAAAGTGTCTTCTGAAGCCAAGTCTAGTGGCAGGGTTTGTGGTGCTTCCTTCCTCTTCTTCCTCTCTCTCTCTCTTCCTTCCTTCCTTTTACTTTCTTTTCCTTTCTCTCTTTCACTTTCTCTTTCTTTTTCTTTCTTGTCTTCTCTCTCTCTCTTCTTTTTCTTTTTCTCTTTCTTCTCTCTCTCTTTCTCCCTCTCTCATTTCCTGTGAAGAACCCCAGAAGGTTTTTGGTAGCAGGGGCTTTCCCAAATATGCCCATGTTACACCAACACTCCGCAGTCTGCATTGGTTGCCGATCAGTTTCCGGTCACAATTCAAAGTGTTGGTTATGACCTATAAAGCCCTTCATGGCACCGGACCAGATTACCTCAGGGACCGCCTTCTGCTGCACGAATCCCAACAACCAGTTAGGTCCCACAGAGTGGATCTTCTCCGGGTCCCGTCAACTAAGCAATGTCGCCTGGCGGGACCCAGGGGAAGAGCCTTCTCTGTGGCAGCCCCGACCCTCTGGAACCAACTCCCCCCAGAGATTAGAACTGCCCCCACCCTCCTTGCCTTTCGTAAACAACTTAAAACCCACCTCTGCCGCCAGGCATGGGGGAATTGAGATCCTCTTTCCCCCTAGGCCTTTACAATTCTATGCATGGTATGTATGTATGTATGTATGTATGTTTGGTTTTTATATTAATAGATTTTTAATCATCAATACTAAATTACTATTGTACACTGTTTTATTGTCGCTGTTAGCCGCCCTGAGTCTCTGGAGAGGGGCGGCATACAAATAAATAAATGAATGAATGAATGAATGAACGAACGAACGAACGAACAAACGAACAAACAAACAAACAAACAAACAAACCCCCAGATCTTTTGAAATTGAGAATATGCCATTGATCATCAGGCATTCTTAGAGCTTCACTGTTAACTAGCTTAGAAGGGTAACTTAGCAGGCACTTATAATAAGCTCTCAACTCAAACTCCATGCACATGGGGATCTCCAAACAGTGAGGGTTTCTTTCTTTCTTTCTCCCTTGAAGCCCTCACCCCATGCCCCATTTTTGGCTTAGCAAGCCTTCCTACATCCTGTTCTGTCGGGCTCTCTGGTAGACTCCTCCCAAAAATTCACAGGTACAAATTTCAGACACACACACGTTTGAAAATTCAAAACAATGTTCTTTATAATGAAAATTCCCTTAACCTAAGCCCTCTTTTGATATAGCAAAGAGCACTTGTCTCCAAACAAACTGGTAATTTGTACAAGTCCCTTATCAGTTCTGTGATACTTAGCTTGCAGCTGTGAGGTAATTCACAGTCCTTCTTCTTTCACAAAGTGAAACACACTTTGCCCTGGTTTAGTTTCAAAGCGGGGAAAAATCAGCACACAAAAGGTCAAAGTCAGGAAAGCAGTCATGAAACACAAGGATCAGATAATCCTCCACAATGGCCAAACCCACAGGCTGCTCTTTATAGCAGCCTCACTAATTACCACAGCCCCACCCAACCACAGGTGGCCTCATTTTCTTTGATAATAATCTCTCAGTTGTTGCTGCCTATGCATCACTCACCGCATGCGTGGCTGTATCATTAACTCTTGTTCTGAATCCAAGGAGGAGCTAGATAATTGATCTCCTTCTGAGCTGTCTGCCACACTCTCCTTCTCCCTGTCACTCATGTCTTCTTGGTCAGAGGAGCCTTCATCAGCAGATTCCACCAGGGGCAAAACAGGCCTGCAGCATGTGGATGTCTCCCCCACATCCACAGTCCTTGGGGCAAGAGCTGGGCCAGAGCTAACCACAACCCATCCCCCCTGGGAGCAAAAGGGGCACTGGGAGACCCAGTGGGGTGGGTTCTAACTTACCTGCTGCAAGTTCACTTCCTCCTGCACTGTGTGGCAAGAAAAACAAAGCTGAAAAACAGATGGCGACCGCATGCACAGTGCCGGAATTTGGCTTCTGTGCATGCTCAAAAGGAAAAATAAATAAATAAATAAATAAACAAACAAACAAACAAACAATAATAATAAAGAAACAGATGGCGGTGCCCACAGACTGCCACCGATTGATCTGGTTTGGTGATGTCACCATGATGACACTAAGAGGTCACTACTAATTTGGGTGAATCAGTCCAAACTGCGCCTGACCCATTTCCCTCCCTTTTTACGGCCTGAAGGGGTAGATAGATTGTTTAAACAAGCTGTCTACATATTCCTGAGGTGTTGTTCTCTGCAGTGTAGTCTTCCCTAAAATATGCTGACTGAAATTTATTGTCAGTTTGTTCTAATAGGGAAGTCACTGGCTAGAAAACAAGATACCATGCGTTCAAGTCCTGCCTAAACTATAAAATACACTTGGGCGACCTTGGGCCTGTCACTCTCTCTCAGCCTCATCTCTTTGGCGCCATCAATTATTTGTAAAAATAAAAAAGGCAGGATGTAAATAAAAAAATAAAATAAAAAACAAGGTCAGCTGTCTGATCTTAGTTGATTAGAGTCCTGTTGTGCCTGAAACTGACTAGATTTTAATCACACTGAAGACTATTTTTAATGAGGTGCATAAAATTTCATTGTAAACTTCATTGTAAGTGCACTCATTGGTCGTACATTTTTATGAGAGTTTATTAATGTCATATTTGTCAAGGATTAGTTCAATCCTAGATGACATTCCATTATGTTACCATATAAGGTAAAAGAAGGATGTAAGCGTGTTAAACAGTAATGAATACTGAGTCATAGAGTGTAAACTGCAATCTGATTGGGCCAGAGCAGTATAAAATGTAAAGCCACTTTACAATGATTGTTGGCTGTATATGTTTGCTGTTGTTGTTGGTAATATTGTTTGTTGGCTGGCTGGAGCAGTTTGAGCACGAGTTAATTATTGAGTTAGAGCTGTAGTGTTGATATGGAGAAACTTGGATTGGTTTAGTATTTAAATGTAAGTAAGCTTTACTGCATATAGTTAAAGCGAAGTTTGTTCCTGTAAATAGAAGACTAAAACAGAAGATATTTTGAATGCACTGAACGGATAAAACTGTTTACTATTGTTTTCTGCAAAAGTGTCTTCGTTATTTCTCTGCACTGGTTCCTAAATTGCCACACTATAAATTCTGGTATCTTGTCAAGTCTCACTGCATAGCTCTGTATATCTGAACAATATTTGCAAATAAACAGTCAACCAAAGTAATTGCTAACTGAGGAATGGCTGTACAAATAAACTGGACTACTGGTCTTTCAGATGAAGGTGCTTATATTAGAGATTGTCAGATGCTGTAACATTGTTTCTGAATTTCCGAATGCAATATATGTGTTAGAATCCCATTTATCATACAAAATATGGGTTACATTAATTACTGCCGCAAACAATAAACAGGTTGTGAATTAAATTGGACACAACAGTTTTCTTCCTTAAAGGCTTACACAAGATTATTATCATACTTGTTTGTATTTTCACAATAGCGTTGAGTACTAAGGTTATGCTGGGGGAAAAATACATTATCCCAAACTGTAATCTTTACTAGAATGTAGAGATTGAATCTCAGCTCACCTTCAAGTTTGCTTTTAAGTTTAAGTATTTTTTTAACTTTTGTTTTACATTTTTTCCACCAACCTAAATATAGGATGTTTGGAGGTGAAAGGTGTTGTTTGACTGAGTCCGCCAATCTGTGTCTCCATGTTGCTTTCCTGAGCAATTCAGAACATCGTGTGATAATATAATCTAACTTCTACATTGTGTAGAATTATAAAATTGTAAAGTTGGAATTGACTTTGTGGTACATTATTCCCTAAATTATTTTTAATAATTATTTTTATTATTGAAATAATCTTCATTTAATCATACATTTTATAGCATTTAGAAACAAGTTTCTAAATATTTGAATATATATTTACAGTGGCTAAAAATAATGATCAATGCCAGTCAGTGATGATGCCAATCAAGATCTTAGGATTTTAATAACTTTAATAGTTGGCCTGGGGTAAGACTTTTTTTAATTGTGATGTGGATATTTTAATTTGAAAAAGTTTATAGCACTGTAATTATGAAAAAAATAGCTTTATATCAGTGGTGAAATCCATTTTTTTACTACCGGTTCTGTGGGCGTGGCTTGGTGGGCATGGTGTGGTGTGGCTTGGTGGATGTGGCAGCGGAAGGATACTGCAAAATCTCCATTCCCACCCCACTCCAGGGGAAGGATCAGGCATGGGCAGAAGCCGGAACACCCGGAAACGTCATTCCACTGGTGAAAACAGAGCGCGTAGGCTCGTTCCGGTAGAACAGTGGCTGGGTGAGCGGGGCACTCACAGCACGGCGGGGCGGAGTGGGAGCAGGGGGGAAAGCCACTGCATGGGGCAAACAGTGGCGAGTGGGCAGTGGGAGGGGTGAAAGTGGCAAGCAGCGGCAAGCGGGCACTTACCTTTTTGCGTGTTTCTGGGTTCTTTTCACTTCTGCGCATGTGCAGAACCTGAATCCCATGCAGAGGCGCGCTCCCAGCCCGTTCCAGTAGGGCTGGGAATGGTGGCCCACCCCTGGGAAGGATACTGCAAAATCCCCATTTCCTCCCAATCAGCTGGGACTCAGTAGGCAGAGAATAGATGGGGATGGGGCCAGTCAGAAGTGGCATTTACCGGTTCTCTGAACTACTCAAAATTTCCACTACCGGTTCTCCAGAATCTGCTGGATTTAACCCTGTTTTACATTCTGAACTATACTAAAATATACTCAACTATACTAAACTAAAAGTATCTGCTAGATAAAAAAATTTTACCCAAAGAAGTAAAAGAATTTTTACCAGAATGGAAAGAATATTGATGATGGAGACTCCCAATATAACTTATAATTTAAACTTCAGTCTTGATTGTTACCCATTTGCCCTGGAGTAAACCCCATTGGACTTACCTCTGAATAGACATACATAAGATTGCATTGTTAATGTAGCCTTTAGCATAATAGAGGTCAAAGACGTTCACCTGATAAGTATGGCTTAAAGTCCATCAACATGCTTGCGTAATATAGCATTGCTTTTTGGAAAGATATACTGGTAATTTTAAGTGATGAAGCCACAGAAATATTATCTATAATGTCAAAAGATTCCAGGAACAAACTTAGCAGTAAAATCTGCTGTTGAAAATACAGTGTATTCCTAAATCACAATAGGAATTGTGTACAAGTTCTTTTTAAAAAAATATTACAAATTGAAGTAATACAGGTAGTCCGCAACGTATGACCACAACTGAACCCAAAATTTATGTTGCTCAGTGAGAAATTTGTTAAGACAGTTTTGCAACATTTTACAACTTTTCTTGCCACATTTGTTAAGTGAATCATTGTAGTTCTTAAAGGTTATTAAGTGAATCTGGGTTTCCCCATTGTGTTTGCTAGTCAAGTCACAAAAGGGACTGTGGAACACTGCAATTGTCATAAACGTGGGTTGGTTGTCCAGCATTTGAATGTAAATCACGTGACCATGGGCATTCTTCAGTGGTCGTGCAACAGAAAAATAATCATGTCACTTTTTTCAGTGACATTGTAACTTTGAATAGTCACTAAATGAACTGTTGTTAAATCGAGGATTACCTATATTAAATATGTAGGTGATAAATCCCACAAAATATGTTGTTAAAATAAAATAAATAAAAATTAATTACTCTCACAAGCTACTAAACCTTTTCTCTTCTTTAAGCTTGCCCTAATCATTTGGGAACAACCTAAGGCTCAAATAAAATCCTGATAGTTACAGTCCATGCAAGTAAATTAAATTAAATTGACTTGAGCAGTTCTCCTTCCAGAGTCCAATTCCATCACCCATGCCTACTCTTTAATGACAGTAACAATGACCGAGTCCCATTCCCGCCCTTTTAAATTATCTAAGTCAATGGAATGAGTCACTATTGTCATAGGTATACTATTTCCACATTTATGTATTCTACTATCACTCTTGTATTTGGACATTGATATAGATAGTCAAACCAATATCCAGATGGATTATGAACTCATAAAAAGAAAGAGATATTAACAAAGTACAATACCACATTTGCAGAAACATTGCTCTGCCGCCAGGCATGGGGGAATTGAGATACTCTTTCCCCCTAGACCTTTACAATTTTATGCATGGTATATCTGTACGTATGTTTGGTTTTTATAATAATGGGTTTTTAACTGTTTTTAGTATTGGATTATTATTATATGCTGTTTTATTACTGTTGTTAGCTGCCCCGAGTGTGCGGAGAGGGGCGGCATACAAATCCAATAAATAGCTAGATAGATAGATAGATAGATAGATAGATAGATAGATAGATAGATAGATAGATGGATAGATGGATGATTTGTGTCTACTTGTTGCTTACATTACATCCCTGAAACTTATTGTTACAACATGTAGCTTATTGTTACCCAATAGTTAACTGCAATGTAAATAAACTACATGGGCCTCAGATAATCACAAATGAATCCTATTAATGTTAGGAATAATAATTCTAATTCAAAGAGATCCTATGTGCCTGATTCTTGGGGATGTTTTTCAAATGGAACGGTGACAGTATAAGCAAGGTCTTTTCAATAAAATTTGACATTTTTTAAAGCATGAATAATTATGTATATTTAAGAAAGAAGTCTCAGGCTCAGACACATTTGAGACATATTTAATTTTTTTACAATAAATATAAGGAAAAGTCATCTAAAATTAATAATAAATATATTTTATTTTTCAGGTTAAATTATATCAATCAATCTACTTAGATATAATATTTATATAGACACAATTTTTTCAGGTTTTCATTTGATTTTTGAAAGGACTTGATTTAAATTAAAACTTCAAGATCTTTCACTAGAATGAACAATAAAGAAATAGATAAATCCAAAATTATTAAATGACATTTCTCCCTAAGGATAGACGAAAGTTAAACAGGAAAATCAGAAACATGTTTATTTATATTAATTCTGTAATAATAATCTCCTGAAGGGGAGTGACTACCAAACCAATCTTCAAAAGAATTAGTAGTTTGAGAAACCTACCTATTGCTTGGGGCAAAAAAAGAGGATATTATGGAAGGATGGATGAATGGATGTTGGCAGTACAACTTGGCCCACCTACCAAAGCTGAGCAAAAAGTTTGTGTCTGAACTTGTGACTCTGGGAACTGGGAATCAAAGTACTGTACTTCCTGTATCCAAAAGGGTTTTCTTCATGCTTGTATGATGGCTTTTGAGAAATGATTTATTCTTACTCACTAGACAGACTGTATTGAAACCAATTAAGTTATTTTTATGACAATTATTTTGGAATATAATACTTGAAGGCTGTGAAGAATTTTTGCAATACTCAGTGATGATATTAAGGCAGCATATCTGAATGTAAAACTACGTTATGTCTTCCCACTGTCACAAATGTAGCTGCACTACCTCCAGCATATATACTCAGGGGTGGCTACTGACCGGACGGGGGGAACGCAGTGGGGTAGCAAAAATAGAGATCCAACCCCAGAGCACCTAATTTACACTGAAAGATGTTGAAAAAAAATGCAAAAGCCATGCCCACAGTGTGGTAGTAAAAATTTTGGTAGCCCTTCACTGTATATATTGTATACATTATCTCATATATCATTGTGGAATACAATGTATGTGCATTTAGAATAGCAATAGCATTTAGACTTACATACGGTGCTTTACAGCCCTTTCTAAGTGGTTTACAGAGAGTAAGCATATTGCCCCCAACAATCTGGGTCCTCATTTTCCCAACCTTGGAAGGATGGAAGGCTGAGTCAAACTTGAGGCTACTGAAAATGTCAAGCTCAGTCTTGTCTGATAGGTTTGTGTGCAAAATATACATTCTCAATAATTGAACTGGATGAATCCTCAAGTAACAACTTATCTCCTGGCACATTAACTATGCACTATTGTAAAAGAGCCTCACAATTCAGGGTTGTTGTTTTTCTTGAATAAAGAGCAAAGATGTTAGATGAGCTTTGTTATCTAAATAGTCCTATACTACACCCATATTATGGCGGTGAATCTTTGAATACAATTCAGACGATGTGCTCCAGAATTCAGGTGAGCATAGCACTTCTCTGGTCTTTTATTTAAAAAGCTCCACAATTTTACAGAAATGATGTGAAATGGTGTGGCTGATTTAAGAATTACATTAACTTTTATGAACTGACAGCTTAAAGCACCAGTACTTTTTGTTTGTTTGTTTCAGGCTTGCAAAGAAGGTAGAACAGAGGATAAACAGTTACAATGAATATATGACAAAATTCAAGAAGCACTTCTTGTGAACAATTTTCGAAGCACATGCATATACAGTGGTACCTCTATTTGAGAACACCTCTACTTGAGAACTTTTCTAGATAAGAACCGGGTGTTCAAGATTTTTTTGCCTCTTCTTAAGAACCATTTTCTACTTAAGAACCCGAACCTGGAAAAATTTCCCAGGAAATTTGAGAGTGACACGAAGGCCCGGACAGTTTCCTGCCATTCCACCTTTAATCCCGACCATCTCGGGCTTTTCTGGGCTGCCAGAGGAGCCTTTCGGTGGTGCTTAAGGAGGCTTTGGCAGTCCAGAGCGAACAAAGCATTTTCCTTTCTCTGGGTGCTTGGAGAGGGAATAAACCACTTTGCTGTGGTAACTCCCTTGCGCTGCGTCCCACACACCCGGCGCGAGGTTGCCTCCCAGAGCATCTGGCCGCGGAAAGGGAAAAGGGAGTGCTTCTCCCCGGCCGAATCAATTCTGGTTCAGCCAAACCGAGGAGTCACCACAGTGAAGGAAAGTTGCCAGCTACAAAGTGAGTGAGCTAGAGAAGAGGGGAGCCCTTCAGCATGGGAAGGAAGAGGAAACAGGTAGCAGCAGCAGCAGCTACCTTTCGGTCAAAGGAGCGGGAGGTTCCCCCCTCTTGCCTGCCTGGGTTTCTTTCTCTGGTGCAGTGTATGGAAGGCAGCCTTACGCCAGGTGTATGGGAGGCATGTGCTCCTCGCTACCTCAGAGTCCCTCTTTTTTATTAAGCCTTAAAGTTTTGGATTTTTTGGATTCACCTAACCTCACCTTCTTCCTTAGGCAGCGACTGTCCTCCTCCTCCTCTTTCTCTTGCTCCCATCCAAATTCCAAGCTTTTATTTCTTTCCTAATGGGTTTGCACGCATTATTTGCATTGATTCCTATGGGAAAAATTGCTTCTACTTACAAACTTTTCTACTTAAGAACCCGGTCACGGAATGAATTAAGTTCTTAAGTAGAGGTACCACTGTATGGGTTAAAGGTAACAGAGCTGGGTTGCAAAAATATGGATGATCACAAGATGGCGGCACAAATAGTCTCCTGTATCTCTACTGCCATACATCAGTGGTCTAGATTTGCAGCTTATCCTCTTGATATCATCCTGATGTACAGAAATGATGTGATATAATTGTAGAGAGAACCTCAGATTCTATAGGGCTCTTAACATTGATGCTGATTGGTCCCAGTTCTATTGTTATGGAAGTCACCAAAAGGCAAAGGGCATAAAACCTGTCTTGGTTGCGGCAAGTCACAAGAGATGATAGCATTATTACATAAAATAAAAGTCAGAGATCCTGATTTAGAAAGGAGAAAAATTGATGTCCTGTTCTCTTGGGTGTATTTTAAATTGTAACAACTTGGACTTTTTCATCAATAATACATTCCTCAGTGTATTTAGCCATTAAGCTGAAAAAAATGAGATTGATCTCTTGTAGCTTTTGCCGTTTCTTGCAGCCAGAACATAATTCAATTCTGATTAAGTAATTATTTTAGCTGCATATAACAATTACTCCACACAAAGCATTATGTTTGTTAAATTACTGCATTTTATATAGAACTGCATGAGAAAACTTATTTATCAAACTTTTATCAGGTTGCCTAGAGCTCAAATTGCCAGATCTGATAAACCAGCCTTATTGATTCAAAACTGGCATTAGTTTTTTATTCTAATGAAATAGCTGGGTGCTATTTTAAGTGTTTACTTTTTAGTTGTTCTGAAAGTCCTTGAAAAAATTAGCTAATGTCAATACGTATAGTATTTCAGGGTGCACTGAAGTTCTTCAACAGTTTTTCTAACATAACCTGATATCTGACTAACAGGGGAACCACAATTTCTGAAGAGTATTATTTCATATACACAATTCCACAAGAGCACCCCCACCCTCAAACTTGGTCTGTGTTTACAAAACACAATGAACAACAATCTGTCCAATCTCATTTTAGGAAGCCATGTTGTGCAAACCTAACCCATGTGCTTAAGTTTATGGTTCAGTGCATTACACAAGCCCAGAAAATTTCACAATGATTAAGTTAATGATAGGTAATTGTATCATGTTAAAATAGATTTTATGGACATGCATAAAATACCTCACTTTTATGATTGACTCTATTTGGGGAAAGCAAAAGACTAATCAATCATATGTCCAGTTAATCACGGTGAATCGGGTTCCCTTCAAGTTTGGCTAATGCTTCATTTCATCTGCTACAATAAATAACTCAACTAGCTCTCTTCATGTAAGTTTTTTCAATAACATAATAAAATAAGAGAAGGGAAGCATATCTAGTAGTCCATTATCCCTTAAAGCAGGGCTGTCAAAACTCGCGGCCTGTGGCCTGGATGTGCCACACGCTGACCACACCCACGCCCAGTTTAGCGAAGGGGGGGGGGAAGTTGCTATGTCTTGTGACGATGTGAGTTTAACACTCCTGCCTTGAAGGGTAACATGGTGCAGTAGCTAGTCTTTTTATTATTAAGGCCTTTCCCATCATAGCTTTTTAACTTAATGAAGGAATATTTCTGATTCTATATTTGAGATCTCATATTTCATCAAGGAAGTGTTTCCATTATGGGATTACAGTAGTACCTCTACTTAAAAACTTAATTCGTTTCGTGACCAGATTCTTAAGTAGAAAAGTTTGTAACAAGAAGCAATTTTTCCTATAGGAATCAATGTAAAAGCAAATAATGCGTACAATTGGGGAAACCACGGGGAGGGTGGAGGCCTTGTTTCCTCCCAGGAGATTCCTAGAGAGGCCCCATGAAGGCTTCTCCCCACCTTTTCTGGCCTTGTTTCCTCCCAGGAGATTCCTAGAGAGGCCCCATGGAGGCTTCTCCCTGCCTTTTTCGGTTACAGTTTCGGAGGCTCGGGTTTGTAAGTGGAAAATGGTTCTTGAAAAGAGGCAAAAAAATCTTGAACACATGGTTCTTATCTAGAAAATTTCGTAAGTAGAAGCGTTCTTAGGTAGAGGTACCACTGTAAACAGAACATTTCTACAAAGTCAAAAATAACAAGATCTTATATTTATTTATTTATTTAAATATGGCTGCCCACTTATTCACAAGGAACTCTAGGTGGCTAACAATATAATTAGAACATAAAGCCACATGAACAATAACAGTTGAAGTCCCAATAAAACTTGCCTCTATCAATCAAGCACAACCACAACCACTAGTTCCATCAACATCCTTGTTCCCGTAGGCCAAGGCTGTCAAACTCTTGGCCCATAGGCCAGATGTGTCACATGCTGGCCATGCCCCTGCCTGGTTTAGCAAAGGAGAAAAAAGTCGTGCTGCTGCTGTGAAACCATGAGTTTGACACCCTGTTGCAGGCCAACAAGGTTGAGTCCTTTGGTATATCTGGAGGGATGGGAGACTATTGCATGACAGGGTAGTACACTTCCAGGGCCACACAAGATGATACTGTTTCAGTTGCCATGTCAGTTCAGTGAAGTGGTAGAACTGAAGTCTCCAAGGACTATACTGCCTGTCCATCCTTGGTTGGGGGGGGGGGGAGGAACATTAACCCCCTCAGAACGGGTTCGCAATTTAGGTGTCCTCCTAGATTCTCAGCTGAGATTGGAGCAACATCTCTCAGTTGTAGCTGGTGGGACCTTTTCACAGGTTCGGCTAGTGCACCAATTGCGACCCTGCCTGGATCAGGAGTCTCTTGTCATGGTCACTCGTGTCCTTATCACCTCACAGCTCGACTATTGCAAGTCTATTAGAAACTGGTGCAGCTCACTTAATAGTAGTGTTAACTAGTTATACTGCCAATTCTCCCACTATCACCACATAACTGTATTCTGACATAGCAGAGCTTTTGAAACAAAAGGAATATGCACTGTTTTTCTAGGGAGCATGCCAGCAGTCAAATGCAGAACAGTAATGCAGTTTTTATGGTATTGTATCGATGTTTTTACTGCTTTTTTACTTGTATTGTATTTATAACTGTTGTTAGCCGCTCAGAGTCTGTTTCGGAGTGAGCGGCGTATAAATGCAATAGATAGATAGATAGATAGATAGATAGATAGATAGATAGATAGATAGATAGATAGATAGATAGATTTGTAGTTACCTGGTGCAAGCATCTCCACTCTTTGCATGTTCCTGTGATATAGGACAACATTTCACTTCATGCCTTGGACCACTACCACAGTAACATCCCATTATAAACTAGGTCATTGTATACTGCTCGAAAAAATAAAGGGAACACTCAAATAACCCTTCCTAGATCTGAATGAATTAAATATTCTCATTTGTTCTGTACAAAGTTGAATGTGCACAACAGCATGTGAAATTGATTGCCAATCAGAGTTGCTTCCTAAGTGGACATTTTGTATTTCACAGAGGTTTGATTTACTTGGAGTTATATTGTGTAGTTTAAGTGTTTCCTTTGGGTTTTTTTTTAAGCAGTGTATTTTATGAGGAGCAAACTTTATGAAAGTTAATGTCCATTCTGAGCATAGATGCACACTAGAAGTTTTAAGTTATCCCCTCCCAAATTGTACCACTTGCCACAGTCTCTTTAAAAAAGACAAGTTGCTTCATATATATCCCTGTGAGGTGTGAGGACCTCAGTGAAGGAAGACTACTCTTAGAAGGCATGTGAGCTTAATTTAGGACATTGTTTCTCAACCTTGGCAGTTTAAATATGTGTGGACTTCAACTCCCAGAATTCCCCAGCCAGCAATAAAAAAATAACACCATCCCGGCCTGGTTGGGGAGTTCTGGGAGTTGAAGTCCACACATCTTCAAACTGCCAAGGTTGAGAAACACTGATTTAGGATGAAGGAAAGGCAAAGAGAAACGCCAAGTTAACAAAAAAAAAAAAACCCGCATTCTTTGCTGGAAACCACGGAAGACAACTCTGAAAGGGTTAAGGCTGGCTTGGCCGGGCTCTGTTGTGCGTATGCAATAATCTGTGTGGCTCTCTTGGCCGCCTGACAAAAGAGTTGCCTCCTTCTCCTCCACCCCTTTGCACGAAGTAGGATCCTTGAGCTAACGCAGAGGCTTTGCCAACTGCTCCATATTTGCCTTCTATTACACATTTACATACTGAGGGAAAGAGAGGAGAGCGAGCTTCTTCTACCCGCAGACACCAACATTTTCTATTACAGTTGGTAAGGGAAGCCGCTGTAATCACACACCGGAGGGGAGGAGAAATAATAATAATTATTTTTCTTATTAAAAAGCCAAAAAAAATTAAAAATAGCCCCAACCCCTAAAAGCCCTTGAGATCAACTGGCACGTATTTTTCCCCCGCCTTCCCCAACAACCCCAAGTCTCCATTGACACTTTATGTACAGTAAGTGGCTTTTTTTTTCCTTTTTAAATCCCTCCTCTGCTTTTCGCTTCTTTCCCTTCCTTCTCCACCCTCCCTCCTCCTCCAAGCAAGCCTCTAGATATTTCCAGCTGGAAAAACACATACAAGGTTACTGGAAAGGGGTGGCGCGGGGGGGGGGGGGAGGAGAACGTAGCGCTTTGCTATGCCACGGGTTGCAAGGCAAAAGTCGCTCTGTGAAGAATTCCCTCAATTGCATCGCTGCTGCTGCTGCTGCTTTTTCCTCACGTTCTTTTTTTCCTCCCTCCCTGTTTCTCGCTCTCCCTACCCCTCCCCGGCCTTTATGTGTCAAGGCCGGAGCGAGAGGAGGAGGAGGAGGGGGGGAAACCAGGCCGGGATGGTGTTATTTTTTACGTGCTGCTGTGGGTGGTGCTGCCTGAAATTCTTTGCATTCTGGGCAGACGAGAAATCCGCCTCTCCCCCCCACCCCTTACACGCTCCGTAAAAGCGGAGAGTAAAGAAATGTATTTATTTATTTTCGATTTATAAGCCGCCCGTCTCTTGGAGGGACTCAGGGCGGCGTACAGCAATGAAACAATAATTTTTTTAAAAAAACAAATATTAAAGAGCAGGAAGTCGTATGACACCCCCCCCCCCCCACTCCGAGGCCTCCCCACCCGTACATATGGCTTGCGTGGTGGTTTTCCTTTCTCTCTTATAAAAACCTCCACAGGGCACCCACTGGCGTTAAACTGGGGCTGCCGAGAGAGAGCGTGAGGGAGCCTTTCACCGCTGCCTCATCCCTAAAGTGCGTGACTGGCGGCCCGGGGAGCCATTGGTGTGGGGAGCTGAAGCGCAGGCCGCGGAGTATTTTTCCCCCCCCCCCTCCGAGCGCGTCCCGAAGCAACGCCCTCCGCCGGCTGCCTCGCTGGCCGCCGCCGTCTGGCTAAGAGTCGCGTTCCTCCTCCTCCTCGCCGCTGCTCGAAGGCCAGCTAGGCTTGCCGAGGGCGAGCGGAAGAGCGCCCGCCTTTCCCTCTCTCTCTCTTTCTCCTCCCCCCGGCTTGATAGTAAGGGAGGGCCAGCCGCCGCTGCACTGTGTAGTACGGGGCTGGGTGGTTTTCGGAGGGTTGAATGAAGCGAAGAGGCGGCGCAGGAGGAGGAGGGGGAGGAGGAGGCGGCGCTGGGACTGGGATGTGCCCAGCAGCGGTAGCAGTTCCAGCTCCTCCACTATGCTCCTACATTCAGGCCCCAAATCGGCTGGAGGCTCCTCCGGGCACTGCTACTACTACTACTACAGCAAGGAGTCAGTGAGTGAGTAAAAAGGCCACGGGAGGAGGAGGTAGGGCTCCGTTACAGGTGGAGGGGGACCAAGACGACGAACTGCGTTTCCCCTTCACCTTGACCCCATCCTCCCCGGCGAGCTTCTGTCCCCCCCCCCCCTATAGGTTTTTTTTTCTCCCCCTGGGAAAGAAAGATCTCTCCCACCCCCTACCCCCGTGCTAGGATCTTCCAAGATTTTTGCCAAGGAAAAAAAATCGGCTTTTTTTCTTCTTTCTTTTTAATAGATCCGGCAGAGTTGCTTGCACCCCCTTTAAGAAAAAGGAAGGGGGGGGGAAGGGAGGGGGAAAAAAGAAGCAATTCCGCGTATCGCTGCCTTTTGAAATCCTGTTTTTATGTGCGTCTCGGTGCTGTCCTGCTACCCTTCGCTCGCTCTGGAATTATTTTGCAAAAGTTACCTTTTTTTTTTTTTTTAGTTTGCCGAAGCCTTTAATTCTGATCTGCGAGCCTTGCGTAGCCCTCCCCTCCCCCTCTCAAATGTTAACAGGGAAAGTCTTTTTCTGCATACGCCGATCTGTATTGTACATGCTGATGGGGACAACAAAATAACATTTTTTGAAAGGTAGAGAGAGGTGTTTTGGGGAATTTTGTTAAAAAGAGCAGCCAAGGAAAAGATCAGAATCCAGTGATCGAAAAGAGAGCAAATTGAAAGCTTGTTATATAATGCCACACTATGTGGCTAACAAGAACAAGCTATTTTTATTTTGTTTACCGTAAGGTATGCAATAGGGACTCCTCCAGAATTAATATTTTCCCCTGGTGATCATAAACCCAGATAGAATTGGAAGGAGGAAGGGAATCCCATACTTTATAAATGTCATAATGCACATAATAATTAGTTTTGCAATTATATCTTTGGGTAACCACAATTGTTAGAGAAGGGTTATGTAGTTGCAATGTCTTAGTTTGTGGATTCTTTTTTACCCATGTATTTGAATATGAAATACTTCATGATGGAGCTGATTAAATCTTTAGCAATCCACATTTTATGTTTTTGGCCAGGTTAGTAAATTAGGTAAGATTCAGTGCAACCAGTTACTATGCTGACATCCCAGGGCAGTTTATTTCAGTTTACAGTGAAACCTTAAAACACCAAATTCAGATTTCATCAGTGAATGTGGATTTGTTTGTCTGGCGGGTGAGGACAGCCTAGTGTTGTTGCTCTGAGAATATGGGTTATGAATGAGGAAGAGATAACTGATGAGATAGTGTATTACTTAGAGTTATACGTTTATTTTTCTCCTATTAACTGTTTTACAGGTCATTCTGTGTTGAATAGAAGTATCCTTATTCTCATCTACTGTAAATGTAAGCCAAAAGGTGATAGAGGTTTTCCACATTTCTCTCTGTGTATATTTATGTGTGCGTGTACTGTCATGTACAGACATGTCAGTGGTGTAGGTTTCAGTGCACTCTCTCTAGCCCTGATCAGTCATGTAATTAGATTGAGGTGCCATGGTAACAGACAGTATTCATCGTCCATTCAGGTGCATTTTTCTTGTGACACGGGTACCTCGGATGGGCTTATGTTGCAGGCATGAATAACTTTTTAGTCACTTGTCTACTATTTATGTCTTGCCTGTTTGCATGCGATGCGCATAATTTGTATAAACATTGAAATGGAAAAAAAATTCAGAGGCTGCATGTAATATTGGAGTAATTTCAACTTTGAATTTAGGAGTTGCAAGTCGTAAGATTTTTCTGTACAGAGTTAGTATTTTTTAATTTTTTCTTGTGTATAGATCTTTAGTGGAGGAGTGCTTGTCCACATTAGAAATTAGGTTAAGTTAGTTGCTGAATATTTTCTCTTTTTTAAAAATGTTTTTCCAGAGGTTTGTAATATTATAAACAGTGGTAATGGCTCTTCCCTGCATAAATTTCTGAGTGCAATTGAAAATGTTTAACCTAAAGGTATTAGGATTATTTGAGCTACCCAGAAGGCATTTGTGATTGCTTTTAAACAGCTTCTTTTTAAGTTTAAACTTCCTTTGAGTTTTACAGTAGTTGGTTTATGGTTGGTATTTTATTTTGAAGAAATCCTTTAGGGCAGCTTGTAGGACCGGCAACTTTGGCTGTTTTCCTGTTTGTTTCAGTGGGACTATCCATACATATTTTAGATGACAGCAGCTTTTTACTAGCATAACATTTTATTAATTGGGTTGCTTAAAATAAGAATTAATTTGTTATGTGTTTGATGTTGAGAACTGAGATTTCAGATTTTTATTTTTTTTATTCTTTTCCATCTGCAGTGAAACAAGCTTTATAGAATTTTTAGTCAATCCCTTTATATTTTCACAAGAGTGGCCTTTATAACCTTTTTTATGTGTGTCTATATCATCTTTATTGTCCAAATGTGTCTTGTATGTTCAGAACATCAAACCACTGCAGGAATTTAAAGATTCCAACCCTTAAAAAATATTGCAAGCATAATAGCTTGCAGCTTCCTGGAATGCATTTTCTAGCTGTGCTGTTGATTGATGAACGACTTTTACATCCCAGTTTCTAAAATGTACACAGTGTTTGTTAGGAGTATATAGGTTTGTAAGTAATTCACGATAAAGTTCTCATCTTGGAGCCTAAAAAGTGTCTTTAGATTTTCCCATAAAGACATTTTGTGTAAATAGATAGTTGTGGGGTATGCAAATGCCATGAACATGTAGATTAACAGTTGTAGCATTTTAAAACTTCAGAGTTTATACTAAAAAAAAAATATGTTTCAGTAAAATAATTTGAGTTGGTTGCTTAATCATTTAAAGGCAGCAATCACAAATTACTTTACAGGGCATGCAAAAGTTAAACATTCTGATGTCCTAGTTTATGAATTTGTAGAAATTATGTTTAATCTAAATTGCACCAACAAACTCGGGTAACAGTGAAATAATTTCAGAGTAAAATGCATTGTAATAAAAATAGATTTTATTTGTTTTAGCATTTAACAGGCAAGGGGAGGTTTTTGAGAAAATAAAACAAGTTGGAATTTAATCGTAACAGTCTATTTGTTTGAAGGCCATACTGAGCATAATGTAAATATTTTAGCAGTTTCTTTAATGATTTACATAATTCTTCAATAGTTTTATTTATTTTTTGTATCACTGTTTTAAGCACAATATTAAATTTAGGGAAGAGCAAAGCTTTTTATTACTGTATAGTTAATACATTTTTAATGCAAAGTAAAACACATTTAACAATGCCAGAGATTCATATTTGTATGCTTCTACATCATATGTTGATTTTTTTAAAAAAAGTTATATTTTACAATGCTCCAAGTTATTAAATTATTAATATTTGAAACCTTTCCCTATTAACCATTTTGAAACTGGGAAATATTTATTTTTTATTTTTTTCTCAGTATTGTTGAGTAGAAGCATGTTTTTCATCTGTATATCTAACTGGCATACCGAGTCCCAGCTTCACTTTTGATGATGATCTTTTAGAGCAATTTCTCACACGATTAAAGGAGGCTGTTATTAGTTTACAGACCCCATCACATTCTGTTCAGATTTCTGTTTTGGGCCAGTGTGTGCCATCCAGCAGTCCGGAAACAAAAAAGAAATGAATGTGACAGGCAATAGCAAGAGGAACATAGGATTAATTTTATAGAATGTCTCTTTCTCACGATCCTGCTACTATGATATGATTGACTTGTTTATGGAGCTATATGAATGTGTAGGAATGCTTTAGGCCTATGACTGGGATGTCTGAAGAATTATGTGCTTTTACTTTGGACTTCAAAAGTTATCATAAGGGCTTTTATTTTTAAGTTACGTTTTCTAAGCAACCTTTCTGATTATATTTTTTAAAGTGTCAGATGATCTTTATGGTAGTATTTACTACAGAATTATCTGTTGTGTAATAAAACCCTATCTAGTTCTTTGCTCTGACAGCTGGAGGCAGTGCTTTACATATACTGTATTGGTGTGTATGAGAACAAAAGTAGGCCTCACCCCCCCCCCCCTTTCACAACCAAAGTAGTGACTGTTGAGTGAAATGTTTATTAAGTTCAGGCATAATTTGTTAAGAAGCAGTTTCTTTGTTGAGAGAATCTTTGAGTGCTTTGCTGGCCCATTGATCTGGTGAATAATTAACTGTTTAGGTGGAGTTCATGTACTTAGTACAAATAATAAATTTGGAGAACAATTCTCTATCCAGTTATCTGGGAATAAATTCAGTGAATTGAATAAAATTCCTCATTATTCGCGTAGGGTTATCCTATACAGTAATATGATTAATGTAAGAAATGAATTTTTAAAGCCCTGGATATTAAATTACAGAGTTCTGGGGTGGTGTGTGTGTGTGTAACATTGTATATTGCAATTTAAACAAAAATGATGTAAACATCTAGATAACATTTTAATATGTAAATTATTTCCACAATTTTTAGGAGATTTTGATTTAATAAATTGGTAGATATTTTTGGTAAACTTTTACAAAGGGTAATCAATAATTATAGATATAATGCACTAAGAAAGGTCTCTTGTAGAAGCCTGGTTTAAATGGGATATGTGGAGAAAACAGGATATATAAAGGAAATCTTCTTAATAGATTGCGCTCAATTTGATTAAATCTTCAGTTTAATTTGAATTGAAATAAAAAAGGAGTATGAAGTTCCAGCAGGTGGCGATACATGGTCTATGTTTTCTGGATCAGAAACTAAGCAGAGTCACTTAATTAGTATTTGGATGGGAGGCCACCAGGATATGTACTAGACTAGGAAGCCGGGAAAACATCCTGAAAGAAAGAAGGGGCAAACCACTTCTTTTCATATTGTATTTATGTACACTGAGAGCGTATGCACCAAGACAAATTTCTTGTGTGTCCAATCACACTTGGCCAATAAAATAATTCTGTTCTGTTCTATTCTATTCTTGCAGGAAAATGACACAAACATCTCCCTAAAATCACCAGGAATTTAGCTTGAGTTAAAGTAGACTTTACAGTTTGAATTTAAAAGTACAGAGAGGTATACATGTATGTGCAAACATATAATTTCAAGGAAGAATGTTTTGCTTTTCAACATATGATTTCAAGAAATCTGAAACTATATGTTATAAAATAAGCTGATCCAAAGAAAGGAAATATAATGTACTTATATTTGTAAGGGTTTGTGCCTTAAATATTGCTTTGTGTCAGGGATAATGTAGCAACCATAAAAATGAGGAAAGAGATGATAAAGTACATCAGCTGATCCCAAACATTTTTTATTAAATTACTTTCCCTTTTATATTATTATTTAAGCTAAAAAATTTCTGCTGAGGTTCTGTGAATGATGCATTCTGATAAATATACACACAATTTTATGTTTTTTATGCTAGTAGATGGTCTAATATGGGTGGATTAGTTTTTTTAAAAAATATGCTATAATAGCTTTAGATTCTTGTTATTTATTTTCTGTTACTTCGTTTTAATGGGAAAGCTTCTTTTGAAAAATAAGACATTTGATTTGTATAGATAGATCATGGCTTCTCAAATAGTGGGGAGAGCCCCTGGGGCGGAGGTGGGGCATGTGTGACCCCTGGAAATATGTGTGGTCCCTCTTGATCTATTCCCCCAGATGGGGAGTGTTTTCCAAGTTGCACGCTGCTCCGAGCTCAGAGAAGGTGGCTAGGCAGAGTGGGGCGCCTGCATGGGTTCTTCTTGTTTTTGGTGGGCGCCACAGCAGCCATGAACTTAAGCTGGCCTGGCCCCATGTAAAAAGAGGGCCCCTAACCACAGTAGCCTATGCCTGTCTCCATTGAGTTCAGTGTGACTTACTCCCAGGTAAGTGGCTAGAGCAGCCTTTCCTAGCCAATAGTTTTCTTGCAGCTTATAATTAGTAAAATAATAAATATTAACCCTAAAATTCCATTGGGGCCCAGATTGGAGAGTTGGAGGGCCATGAAACATTTACTTCTTCTGTGTGTGTGTGTGTGGGGGGGGGTGTTGTAACAGAAAATAATTGAGAAGCACCGAGATAGATACAGGTGTGTCCTTGTAATATCACCGTAGGCTGGTTTGCACAATTTTGTGCAAGTTCTTAGAAGAATTCAGTGTGTCACTGTAGCTAACTGTGTGATGCCAACATTATTTGAAGTACAGATTTAGGTGATTTTCCCCCGTGATTTTCCCCCGTTACACAGTCTTGTAACAGCATTCTTATGTGTCATCTGGCAATATTGACCTCTGTTGTATCACACTAGAGCAAATCATTTACATTGGCCTGATTCAGTTTTGTTGTTGTTTATTTTGGGGTTAATGAAATGTACGATCTATTCCAGGAAAGAAATGATAGTTTACAGGCTACAATGAATACAATTTCGTATAACATTAAGTCAGAACAGCATTATAGCTTAACACAAGGCAGTCTCTTTGATGCATTCCAGATCTTTGAAAGTCCTGCATTGCTTAGTCGTGCTGACTGGAGATTGTAAGAATTGAAACTGAAGATATCTGGAGGGCAATTGGTTGTCTATTCCTGGCTTTACATTATGGTTTACATCTGGTGGTATTCCATGGTTAAGCTGTTGCTTTGTAGTGTGTGTTTCAAATAGCTAGTTATCTCTACAGTTTAATCGATCTTGACTAAATCCTAAAAATTATGAATGCTATCTTCTACTTCCTTATTTCTTTCCCCCCCCAATACTTGCCAAGAAATATAGCTGATTTGTCTGCTTCACCACAGGCTGTTGTTATCTTTTGGCAACAGGAGGTTCTTTGAATTTTGCTGTAGTTTTGGCTTTGGAGAGGGGAGAGAGAAGGAGAAAACATACCATAATATTAATTTTGTTAAAATTAAGTTTATATCCCAGAAAGCATCCATCCTGTCTGTCTTTACATCAAGTTTGATGTAAAGATAAAGGCAAAAAGAATAGAGTTATGTTGAAAGGTGACAGATTTTGAATGATTTTATGAAACCATAAAAAAATCCTTTTGATATTTGCTATCTTGTACCAATGCATTGCAATAAATCCCCATTTATTTGAGAGGCACGGCCAATCTTCTTAAAGCCTTTTTAGGATTCCTTTCAGAAATTGAATTCTGACCAATGCTATCCAATAAATTGATGGACAGATATTATAGAAGTTTTTAGTAATTTTAGCAATGCATTCTATTGGATCGTTTTAACAATATAATATATTGGAGTCATTCTAGCAATGTAATCTAGCATATTCCAAAGTAATCCTCATTGAGCTCTTTGGGACCTATTTTCAGATAATGAGCATTGAATTGCAGCCTAATAGATATTGTAATAGCAAAACCATTGAGAGATATAGGCCATTTCATCATTTCATGCATTTGCTCTTTTGTAAAGGGATGGTAATTATGTTTTTAATATATATTTTTGCTTCTCTTCAGATTTTCAGTCACAGACACATAAATTTAAAGAGACAATCTAAGCACTGAACTTCTTTCTTCACCTCTTCAAGACAACTTCAGCAACAAGTTTTACCTTTCCTTAAAAGGTAAATAAGGTGAAAAAATATTTTCTTTTTAATAACGTATTTTATAAAAGACTTTCATTTGATCTGATGTTTCACACAAACTGCGTCGTCTTAAATGTTTCCAGCTTCATTTCTGCTTCAGTTTTTTCCCCAAGCCTAGTTCACCTTCTAAGAATTGATTGTCTCCATTGATATATTCCATGAATGTTGTGATTGTTACACCCCATCTGGGTAAGGAATGTTGGGAGTGGACAGAGATATCCCACCATTTTCTTTTCTCTTTACCTACTAAACAAGGGTACTCTATCAAAGTTTCAAAATGGATACTCTCTGCCATTATTGATCAATATAGTAAAATACTGAGCCTGAATGATACTTCAAATGTAAACATTTCTCAGTCCCATGAACATATACATTTATATAGAAGTTACAAATATTATAGTATAACTTCTATTGTACCTATTCCTGTGCTTCTTTCTTTATATTTTACCACTTTCCTCAGTCTACAGATAACCATTTTCTCTTGTGCTGCTTTCCTGGGTTACCGTAATCCCTAAGGAATATTGGATTCCTGTTGCCCCAAGAATCCTTTGGAAGTCCTCTACTATGTACACTGGAAATTGACAAAATAATTTCCTTCCATTTTATGTTTACATCTACAAAAAAAAAAAGTAATTTAGCATCCCACTTATCAATATGTCTTTAAATTACATGGCGCCTAAGTTAGATTTTATTATGGGTAGGAGGTGCAGTATTGTATTTTTAAAAAGAATAATTGCTAGAACTGTTAAGTTGGAAAGATGTGCAATTTACACTTAGTGCTTAACTGAAATGGAAAGAGCATGGTTAAATTATGACATTGAATGATGCATGCTAGATAAAACAGTGTCATATTTGTGCCATTATATGCTTTGTCATTGGAGAGAAAATTATAGAGTAATTGATAGAACAGATTGGTAAATTATATTATAATACCACTAATATTTATTTGGTGCCAGCAACAGTATTTCATTGTGTGTTTTTCAGATACTAGCCACCATTTCAATGTGAATGATGAATAGAGAGCTCTTGATTTCTATGGTACAGCCACTTTGTTTAATCTGATCATTTATTCCAGCTCATACAATTTTTTAGGATCTGTACAGATTGGTTGGCATGTTTTTATGCCCTTCCTTAGGGACAGTTTTCACCATTTCACCCTTTGGTAGAATACAGTACTGATATTTGGTACAGAACTTGTTTACAGAATTATCAGGGCGACGTAAAATGCGAAATTCTTAAAGTGATAATGTTTAATTGATGAAATTGTTCATAATCAGTGCTGAATGATTTGTGCAAGCTGGCACCGCATCATTAGAAATGTGCTATAGTTATTTTCATTTATTATTATTATTATTATTATTATTATTATTATTATTATTATTATTTCTTGCATCTTAAATCTTTATTTCAAATATTGACTTCAAAGTAATGTTGGACCTGCTTCAGAAACCGAACTGGTTGGATTAGTTCCTGGAAGTCACAGAGATCAGTGTCTATTGGTGTCACTGTCTTTGAAGGCCATTTGCCTTTCACTTTGGAACACTTGTGCACTTAGTTGGTCACTGTGGGAACAAACTGCTAGATTAGATAGGCAGGTGTGTGTGTGTGTGTGTGTGTGTGTGTGTGTGTCCATCCAAGCAGGATACTGTTTATGCTTTTATGTCCTGATTATGGAAATACATGGTTGATAGAGATGCTTTTAGAATACAATTTAAACCCATCAATGATCAAAGCAAATTTCAAAAAAGGTTTGGATAATTAGAACTGTGTCTTAGGTAAACTATCGTATATATTTCTATTTAGCTTAAATGTCTCTGATGATAAGAGTACAGTACAGACTTCTTCAGTACTAGATAGTGTACAGTTCTTACCTTGATGCAGTTGTCATCCTTTTTGAATAAGATGAAAATATGATTCATCAGTTTAACAAACAAACCATCAGGTTGTGCTCCTATGGTAAGTGTGTTGCATGTAAGTGGTCCTTGTTGGAATGGAATGAATGACATATTTACAGAGTAATATAATCAGTATTGACAGCATTTGGAGTACTACGGTGTAGATACTTACAGAGCTTTGCTATTTGATGTGTTTCCTTTAGGTTGTTGCTTATATGAATATCCTAGTGTTTTTTCATTCTTATTTCTGTAATAATATTTTAAAGGAATATTCATGTTTGTAAATGTTTTTTTTTTAAATTACTGTGGGGAATGTATTAGTGCCCCCTGCTGTTTGAGTGAGAAAACTTTTACTCAACAGGAACAGAAAAAAATAATTGTAGTTTATTTTTACTATATTCAATTGCATTTAAACGGAAATTAATTCTTTTTAAAATGTTATCTATTTAGTGTTTATGAATTGTGAATATTGGTTGATAATTGTACACTATTAAAACTGACTTAATGGTAATGTAATTCTTTATAAATATTGCCCTGCATTCAACATTTTAAAGATATATTTCATGTTTATATTCTGCTTTCCCGCTAATACTGGATAGTAAAATATGCAAATGTAAAATATGTTGACATTTTCATGTTGCAGAAATTTAAGGAAGACAAAATACCTCTTCAGTTCTTAGTTCAAATATTATTGGTGGTCTCTTGTAAACATAATATATATGAAAAATAGGACTAGGACTGATTATCTTCATCTGGAAAATGCTTTAATGTTGTGAAAAGAGATGCTTCATATGCCTTCTCATATTTGTGAACTAAAGAAATTAGAAAAGAGTGGACAATGGTTGCTTTTCCTGTATGGGTAATCCTCACTTAATGACCATAATTGGGATTGGCATTTCTGTTGCTAAGTGACACCATCATTAAACATCACATGACCATTCTGGATTTATGATGTAAGTAACTTTGCTGCAGTCACTAAGCAAATCACCTGCAGTCATTGAGTGAAATATTCCATGACTACAATTTGCAATTTTATTGCTGGCTTCTCCATTGGCTTCACTTGTTAGAAGCTGGCTGTGAGACCGCGACAACAATAAGTTTAAGTTTAAGTTTAATCAGATTTGTTTGCCGCCCCTCTCCGCAGACTCGGGGCGGCTCACAGCAACAGCAACACAATGTACAACAAATCCAATATTTAAATTAATTAAATTAAATGCATCCTGGTTGCATGCACATGAATGTGAATATAGAAACCTTTAACTTGTTTTGCAGCTCTCTGAAGTTTTCAAATCTTTTTATTTTCACATTGAGGAAATTAAAATAATAAAAAATGTATTCTGTTAAGTCTTAGGGTATTTTGTAGATCAGGGAACTTTATATAGTACTTTTCCTAATTACTGTAGCCGCACTGAGTTTTCAGAGAGGGGTGGCACACAAATAATAATAATAATAATAATAATAATAATAATAATAAGCCAGAATTGAAAAATCAACAGACGATCCAAAGTGCAGACTCTGTAAAGAAACAGATGAAACAATCGATCTCATACTCAGCTGCTGCAAAAAGATGGCACAGACTGACTACAAGCATAGACACGATGCTGTGGCACATATGATCCACTGGAACTTGTGCCAGAACTACCATCTACCAGTGGCAAAGAACTGGTGGGATCATAAGCCCGAAAAAGTGGTCGAAAATGAGCAAGCAAAACTACTGTGGGACTTCCGATTTCAGACTGACCGGATTCTGAAGCATAACACACCAGACATCCTGATTGTGGGGAAAAAGAAAGCATGGATCATCGACATCGCAATCCCAGGAGACAGCAGAATTGAGGAGAAGCAGCTAGAGAAATTAGTGAAATATGAAGATCTAAAAATCGAGCTGCAATGACTCTGGCATAAGCCAGTGAAAATGGTCCCAGTGGTACTTGGCACGCTGGGCGCAGTGCCAAAGGATCTCAGCGGACATTTGAAAACCATTGGAATTGACAAAATCTCCATCTGTCAATTGCAAAAGGCCGCTTTACTGGGATCGGCAAACATAATTCACTGCTACATCACGCAGTCCTAGGTGCTTGGGAAGCGCCCGACTGGTGATGAAATATGAAATCCAGCATAGTGATCTTGTTTGCTGTGTTGTATTGACACAACAACAACAACAACAACAACAACAATAATAATAATAATAGCCTTGCCTCTTGACCTAAAGTATAGGTAGTCTACTTATGACCAGGACAGTTGTATAATATTCTTAATTAATGCAATTGAAAGAAAAGTTTCTGTTTGGTAGTATGAGATGTAAAAGCAATTTGACCATTCAGACATGCAAGAATAAATGAAAATGATAATTGTTTAGTGAGTATCTTCATTAAAAAATGTACATTTTTGAATAAATAGTTTAAACATAATAGTATTCATGTATCCAGAAGGCAAAGGAATGCATGCAAAAATCAAGACTGCACTGATGGTTTCTTATTAAATGTAAGGTTGATGTGAGAATTATTTGGTAATGACAAAAGTGAAACCTGGGGAAAAAAGGGATACTGAAGAAAAGAAAATAAGTAAAAGGAATGAGAACAGGAATGCCAATGATAGGTCAGAATTTGGTGGGTCCATTTATCAGAAGGTCAGGGAGAACCTTGAAACTGCCATAAATATTAACTGGGTATCTGGCACCAATAGCACTCATTTTGGAATTGCAGCAAAATATCAGCTGGCTCCTACTGCATCCATTTCTACAAAAGTGAACAACACTAGTCTAATTGGAATCGGCTACACCCAATCCCTGAGGCCAGGTATGAAACTCACACTGTCTGCCCTGGTCGATGGGAAGAACATCAATGCCGGTGAACAACAACTTGGCCTTGGCCTGGAATTGGAGGCTTAAATGCGTGAAGAAAACTGCTGCAGAAAATGGATAGTGGAAGAATATGGCCTTAAAAATGTAATTCCAGTATGACTTGGAGGGTTCCCCCCCCTACTCACTGGGATGCCTTACACAAGAGCTGTATTAAGAATATTTAAGCAGTTCCTTGTTAGCTGGCTTTAGTTAAGTTGGTTCTTGATCTAGTTCTCAATTCTCCATTAGTGCAGTAACTACATAATACATTATTTAAATGTACTTAACTATTGGATGCGGTACCCACAAATAATGAAATAGACTTAATGAAACCTGTAAAAAAATGAAAAAGCAACTGTAGAAATAGTAAGAGTGGTTAGATTTATGCATACTATTACATATCAGACCTACATATCATTCTTAACTTCATATTATTAGATTTGTATTGTACTTTGTTTCTATCACTGCTGTGAGCCACCCCGAGTCTACGGAGAGGGGCGGCATACAAATTAAATAAATAAATAAATAAATACATAAATACTTACATGTCACCCATAGCACACTCTGGACAGTTTATAATGTCAGCATATTGCCCCCAGCAATCTGGGTCCTCATTTTACCCACTTCAGAAGAATGATGAAAGTCTAAGTCAACCTTGAGCCCCATCAAGATTGAATTCCAGACTATGGGTTTGCCTTTAATAATGCATTCTAATCACTGTGCCCTCAGGGTTAGTTTAATTTTAGGAAGAGAAAGGATGAGTCCACTGTGTAAGTGTATCTATATATTTGTCCCGTTAAGCTTCATTTGATTGAACTAGGGTATCATCGGGAAACAATTTCTGAATCAACGTAACACAAATGGGCTAATTTAAAATGTGTGTCTAAAATCCAAAACCCATTATTCACATGGGAGTGAGACTTTGGCAAAATTGGGTGCTTAAGTGCTGCTGCACCACCATTCTGCCATGGTCAGCTGATCATCATTTTCAATACAGTAAGACCTCACCTATCGCTGGTGTTACGTTCCAGACCCGGCCGCGATAGGTGAAATCCGTGATGGGGAATTTATCGACTGATAGTCCTTATTTAAGTATTTATATTGTAATTGTTTGGTACGTTTTCATTGTTTTAAGTGTTTATAAACCCTTCCCACACAGTATTTATTTTAGATACAGTATTTAAATACAGTATTTACAATTTTAGATATATATTTTTTGAAAAACCTGCCGATCGAGTTCTGCGGGCTGTTTAAATCTGCCGATCGACTTCCTCAGAAACCCACGAACCAGCAAAGATCCGCGAATGATTTTTCTCATTAATATTTCTTGAAAACCCGCGATGAAGTGAAGCCGCAGTAGGTGAAGCGCGGTATAGCGAGGGACTACTATACTCCCTGACAACTTCCTCCCAAGGATATTCAATGAGCAATCTGGCAGGAAGTTGGAAGTTGCTGCTTCTCCCACTGCTTTTTTGCCCTTGGCCACTTTTCTCTGTTTCAATGTTTTGTTACTGAATATAGGTTGGCTCGTCAGAACATAAATTCCTCTCCCAATAGAATTAACGGTATTATAGAAGAGGAAAATATGTGAATTATGAGAGAGAGAGAGAGAGAGAGAGAGAGAGAGAGAGTGCAGAGTTCCTCTGAAATGTGTGAAATTTACTCAAGTAATGGAAAATGGATAAAAACATTTTAAGTTGTGCAAATGTGGGTATGTAATATGAAGATTGTTATGAGGGGTGAATTTTTTGTTAAAAGAAGCAAGAGCAGCTATGCAATAATGCTTATTAGAAATTGGAATTGAAAATGTTGGGAGAAACCTTAAAACAATTGAATGCTTTGGAAATGGCTTAGTGTGTAATAGGAAACAAACAATCAAGCATGAATGTAAGATGAATCTGGATGCAATATGAAAATAAGTGATCAGTGTTGAAGAGGTATGTCCAGGTAGAAAGAATGAATGATGGCTGAATTGCAAACAAATATCTGTTAATGGGTCAAAAGAAATAAAACTTCAATAAAATTATGGTTAGTTGTATTCAATCAGTATTTTGTAGAACAAAAGATAATGTATGAATTTTCATTGAGTGTGACAAAAGTATTGGAAGGTTGCAAAAGGTGATTACATGTCCCTGGGACACTGTAGCCATCATAAATATGTGCCAGTTGCCAAGCGTCCAAATTTTGACCATAAGGATACCACAAGAGTTGTAAGTATGGAAAAATGGTTATAGGTCACCTTTTTCAGTGCCGTTGTAACTTCAGGTCACTAAGCAAAGTGTTTAAGTCAAGGACTACCTGTAGTATGACAAGTTATAGCAGGCGATGTTGGTGTTGGATTTTCTTTCTTCTTATTTCTCGCCTTTATTTTCTTTTGCTTACTATTTATTCCCTTCTGCCTTTCCATAATGCTGCTTATCCTGAAAGGAAAGATAGTGGCAGGATGTATTTGTAAGTATAGGAAATGGGAAAACTAAAAGATGCAGTAATTGCAGGCAATTTCTCTTTTTTGGAATGCATTTCTTTTCCCATTTCATAATGGAAGTGGGATATTCTGATCTAGCAGGAGAGATTCTTAGCAAACCCTAGAGCAGTGATGGCGAACAGGTGGCACACGGAGCCATATCTGTTGGCATGCGAGTCGTTGCCCTAGCTCAGCTCCAACGTGCATGTGTGTGCCGGCCAGCTGATTTTTGGCTCGCAGAGAGGCTCTGGGAGGACGTTTTTGGCTTCCAGGGAGCCTCCAGTGGGGTGGGGGGTGGGCGTTTTTACCCTTCCCTGGCTCCAGGAAAGCCTTTGGAGCCTGGAGAGGGCAAAACACGAGCCTACTAGGCCCACCAGAGGTTGGGAAACAGGCCATTTCTGGCCTCCAGAGGGCCTCCCGGGGTGAGGGAAGCTGTTTTCGTCCTCCCCAGGCATTGAATTATGGGCGTGGGCACTCGCGTATGCATGATAGCATGCATGCATGCTCTTTTGGCACCTGGGGGAAAAAAGGTTAGCCATCACTGCCCTAGAGATTTTCAGGTAGATGAATTAACACTGGGAATAATTTCCACATAGTGAAGAATATATGGTGGACCAAGCATTTCCCTCACTGTATTATTTTGCTGCCAAGGACTACTTAATTTTTTGTTCTGAATTCAAAATAGACTGATGACAGAGCTTTCTGGATCTCATGGGCTACTTCTGAAAAGAGTTGCCTAGCACATATTTAAAGAATATACTTTACAAATAAATGTTAGAATGGCTTTTGGGTACGCGAGGAAGGTCGGCTAGGAAAGAGTGCAAAGAAAATCCAATATACAGTGATACCTTGTCTTAGGAATCCCTCTTCATATGAACTTTTCGTGATACGAACCCGGTGTTTAAGATTTTTTTGCCCCTTCTTCCGAACTATTTTCACCTTATGAACCCGAGCCGCCGCTGCTGGGATGCCCCGCTTCCGGATTTCCGTTGCCAGCCGAAGCGCTGGTTTTCCCCTAAGGCTACCTTCGCTGGGAAACCCCACCTCTGGACTTTTGTTGGCAGCCGAAGCGCTGGGATTTCCCTGAGCCTCCCCTCGCTGGGATTCAAAGCAGCGCCGGCAAAAATGAAGGGAATCCCAGCGAGGGGAGCCTCAGGAAAATCCCAGCAATGCAAGAATGGGTGCTTCAGCTGGCAACGGAAGTCCAGAGGTGGGGTTTCCCAGCGAGCCTCAGAGGTGGGGTTTCCCAGCGAGCCTCAAGGGTATCCCAGCAGTTCGGCTGGCAACGGAAATCTGGAAGTGGGGTTTTCCAGTGAGGGGAGGCTCAGGAGAATCCCAGTGCTTCGGCTGGCAACGGAAGTCCAGAGGCGGGGATTCCCAGTGATGCAAGGAAAAAGGGGTGACTTTTGGGATGGGGTTGCACGCATTATTTGCTTTTACGTTGATTCCTATGGGGAAAATTGCTTCATCTTACAAACTTTTCTACTTACGAACCTGGTCACAGAACAAATTAAGTTTGTAAGACGAGGTATCACTGTACTATGACCTGTGCTACTAGATGACATAAAACAAGTTTTGGCCTTCTTTCATGTTCTAATATTTCTTCAGGTATTTGAAGAATGCTCTCACGTTGCCCTCAGCCATGCCTTTTCAACAGTTCTTGGTACCTAGATACTGCAATTATTATTGTTGACATTGGTTTCTAGTCCCTTGACATTTTTTAATCCTCTTCTGAAACTATTCCAGCGTGTCTGAGAGCTTTCTATTGTGTGACATCCAGAATTGGGCACAGTCCTCGAGGTAGAAACTGTCCCATTGAGTGTATTGTTGACATCTGAACTCAAAGGGTGTTTAAAACTTGAGTAATGCTTGAATGGGGCAAATTCGCATAATAGGGCCTAGCAATATTATGTCATCTGTAATTTTAAGGATTATGCATTTTATTTGTGTTTTATAAGTTAATATATTTATTGTATATTTAGCAATTTACAGCAAAAAAATTAAAATCAAGATGTTAAAAACAAGGGAAACAAACAATTTAAATTAGAAGTGAATAGCTTGTACAAAAATATAAGATGTAAAGAACTTAGACAAGTGAGTCCGTGGAGAGGGGCGGCATACAAATCTTAATAATAATAATAATAATAATAATAATAATAATAATAATAATAATAATTATTATTATTATTATTATTATTATCATTTAGATTTGTATGCTGCCCCTCTCCGTAGACTTGGGGCGGCTCACAGCAATGATAAAAACAATATATAATGACAAATCTAATAGTTAAACTCTAAAATAACAATAATACATTTTTTAAAAAGTCTAAAAACAAGGAACCCCAATATATAAAAAACATACATACAGTCATATCATACACAGAAAACTACATAGGCAGGGGTAGGTGTTTCAGTTCCCCCACGCTTGACAACAGAGGTGGGTTTTAAGGAGTTTACAAAAGGCAAGGAGGGTGGGGGCAGTTCTAATCTCTAGAGGGAGCTGATTCCAGAGGGTCGGAGCCGCCATAGAAAAGGCTCTTCCTCTGGGTCCCGCCAACCGACATTGTTTAGTTGACGGGACCCGGAGGAGACCAACTCTGTGGGACCTAACCAGTCGCTGGGATTCGTGCGGCAGAAAGCGGTCTCGTAGATACCCTGGTCCGGTGCCATGAAGGGCACTTGAATTGTGACCGGAAACTGATCGGCAACCAGTGCAGACTGCGGAGTATTGGAGTAACATGGGCATATTTAGAAAAGCCCATGATTGCTCTCGCAGCTGCATTCTGCACGATCTGAAGTTTCCGAACACTCTTCAAAGGTAGCCCCATGTAGAGAGCGTTACAGTAGTCGAACCTCGAGGTGATGAGGGCATGAGTGACTGTGAGCAGTGACTCCCGGTCCAAATAGGGCCGCTACTGGTGCACCAGGCGAACCTGGGCAAACGCCCCCCTCGCCACAGCTGAAAGATGTTTCTCTAATGTGACCCTCTCTGAGGGGGTCAATAATTCCCCCCCCCCAGGATGATGGACAGACAGATGGAATTGTCCTTGGGAGGCAAAACCCACAGCCACTCCGTCTTATCAGGGTTGAGTATTACTATTATTATTATTATTATTATTATTATTATTATTATTATTATTATTGTTATTATTTTCCCTCGGTTGCCAAAAGAGTGTGGTTGCGCACTGTCATGCATGTGCGAGTGCCCATACCCATAATTCAATGCCTGAGGAGAGTGAAAACAGCTTCCCCTACCCCTCAGAGGCCTTCTGGTGACCCCAGTAGGCTCATGTTGCACCCTCCTCAGCTTCCAAAGGCTTCCCTGGAGCCGGGGGAGGGCAAAAATGCCTCCCAACCTCCTGAGGCTCTCTGGAAGCCAAAAACGCCCTCCCAGAGCCTCTGTGGGAGCCAAAAATCAGCTGGCTCGCACACACATGCACATTGGAGCTGAGTTAGGGCAACTGCTTACGTGCCAGCAGACATGGCTCCATGTGCCACCTGTGGCACCCGTGCCATAGGTTCGGCATCACTGTGTTAAACCCTTAAACTATGCAGATAATGTATTTCTAACTTAGAGTGACAAAAATCAAGGTTTGAGATCGAATTCCCATCAGATGAATTTATGGTACCTGAAGGCAACTTATACAACCTCAGTAAGCAAAGGGTTAATCTTTAAGATATATTTATGTACCTTATAGTAGCATTCCCCAACCTTTCCAGCTTTGCAGATTGGTGGAGACGGGGGACAGAACGGATGGTTCTGTTCACTCAAATGGAGCTTTATGCGCATGTGCCTGACGCTCACGCAAATGGAACTGGGTATGTGTGCTCGCCTGCTGCTGTGCTGCCTGGTTCTAAATGGGCCATGACCCAGTATCAGGCCATAGCCCATCAGTTGGGGACTTTCACCTTATACGACTGTGTTTCATACTGAATGTATACTACTTGTTAGTAGCAATGATTGCACCCATGTAAATTGACTATTTTTATTAAAATGGTTTCAAATATTATAAATTCATTTTATTGAGAGTCTGATTGGTTTCTTTGTAGCTTTTATTATTTTCTGTTCTGCTTGGTTCTTGCAACCAAAGGAAACTGGTTTTTGTGTTCTGTTTTCTTTGAAGTTTTATTTAATGGCACAAAAGAAAAAAAATTAAAGAACTTTTAACATGATTAAATAATGTGAACTTTTAGGAAAAAAGCATTTAAAATCTAATAGATAATTATAGGAATAAAGACAAACAAGTGTTAAAAATGACTGAAGCAGTGGAAAATTATATATTGAAAATTGCAAAAAGTCTTTGACTTTTTAAAAGAAAAGTATTTGCAGTTTTCAATATACATGTATAATTTTCCACTGCTTCAGTTATTTTCAACACGTATTTGTCTGTATTCCTATAATAATTATCCGTTAGATTTTAAATGTTTTTTCCTAAAAGTTCACATTATTTAATCATTCTAAAAGTTCTTTAAATAAAAACATAATTATTTTTTTCCAAATCTTTTCAATATTATTACTTCAGTTTTTCAGTCTTGCAGATATAAGCATTTATATTTTGGTTATTCCTAATAGTAAAAATAATGGATGCATTGGTTAATTGTGTTCTATAATTGTAATTATATCTATCCAAAATATATTGCCCTCATTTGTTTACTTATCAGTCTAAATATAAAATTATCTAATCACAGTATGGTAGATACCTAAGCATCCTTTGTAATTTGTATTGTGATTCTTATAAGAAATCTACAAGCTTGCAATCAGATTCGTATATAATTTTGGATCTTTCAGATAAATGCATTTCCATTGCTTATTTGATATAGTCATTCTAAAAGTTTTGTTCATCTGATTGTTATTTGAAACTTCTTTGTAATTTGGATGTCCATTATATAATTCTCCGTACTGAAGGAGCGGGTCCAGCAGTCACATGGGTTGCTCATGTCCAATCCGGTGGAACTGAGCCTAGTATTAAAAAAGCTTGCCGGATCCGCCCCTTCCCCAGAATTCGCTCAGTTCGCATATCCTGCGGTTGTATTGTGATAGCTCGTTCAACATTCTAACACCTTCCCTTCGATCTTTCCTTCAAAAAAAGTAGTAAGATTTATTGTCTTTATTTAATTACTTGCACTAATTGCGCCAGCCGTTTAAAAGGAAAAAAGAAAAAAAGCGGCTCGGCTTTTTTCCTTGGGAGAAGTTGCGGTTTCGTTTTCCCCCGGCGGTTTTGCCGGTTACGATTCCTGCGGCCGCTTGTGGATTCTTCTAATCCCTTGGCCTGGAGGTTCTGGTGCAAGTATTTATTATTGAATTATTGTTTATTTATTGTATATAAGGGCTTATAAAATACCTCCTGCGGAGTGAGACGCCTTCTAGTCTCCTGGACTTAGTCGATCGCTTTTCCCTTAAGATATTCTACGGAGCGATTTTTTCGGCGCGAAGGCCTTCGCGCCCTTTTTTAAAAAATCTAGGCCTCTCGTGTTGGCCTTTTGCCAGCCGCGTAGGCCTCAGTCCACCGCGTGGATCCGGGAGCGGGCCTTGGGGGTCCCAGGCTAAATTCTCCACCGGCTAAGCCTCCAACCAGAGTGCCTTGGTTTAACTTAATTGCAAAGTTTAGGGAGGCTGGCCCCGCTGGATTTGGCACGAACTCTGGGTTTGCCCAGATTGTCCTCACGTTTCAGCAGCTTCGAGGCCTCGAAGCAGGATCCATTCCTCTTGGGAAGTCCTTGAAATCTTCTCCCTTTAATTTAGTTATTGGCTCAGCCTTGTCTTCTGTTAATTGTCAGACTATGGCTACTTTTCCCAAGAGAGGCACAACTAAAGGTCCCAGAGAGGCCAGGCCTACAGGCGATGAGATTACTAGTATCCCACAGGCCTCTTCCTCCTCTTCTCCAGGGGCCCGCCCCTCGACCAAGGTCTCCAGGGCCGAGAAGAGAAGGGACCTAGCCCTACAAAAAATTCATGACAAATCAGCAAAACGTTTGAAAGTGCAGGCCCAAGTAATCAGTAGTCAGGACCCACCAGAGGCCTCTAGTCTGCCTCCTTCTGGGGTCCCTGTGTTATCTCTGGATGAGCCAAACCTAGACAGACCCCAACCTAACCTATGGGGCATAGGTCCAGAGGAACCAGATATTATTGAAGATTCCCCCCAGCCAGGATCCTCCCAGGCCTTTAGGGATTCTTCTGCCATTTCTGCTGATATTTCCAGTTTACCTCCTGAGTTCCAATCTATGTTTGCTGTGTTGTCCAAAGCCATTGATGCCAAACTCTCCTCCATCAATGAGCTCCCTTTACCTCTTCCTCCTTCTCGTTCCTCCCGCCCCTTGGGTTCTTCCCCAGCGGTCTGAGCTCCTATTCAGGATGATTCAGAATCCTCCCAGGATGAATATGAGGATGTAGAGGAGGATGAAGACCCTTTTCAGGGCTTATCAGAGGATGAGGAATCCCAAATAAAGGTCCCTCCTCCAATTACTATTTTTCCTTCTCAACTATTCAAATCTCTCCTCCTCAAAGCTAGAATTTCTACGGGATTAGCAGCCCAGGAGAAACAAGCCTCCACTTCCACTGATCCCCCGGAGGAGAATTTACCTTACTTCACAGAGGAACAGGAGGATAACGAGGTAATTCCTATGCCTAAATTGTTTAAAGATGCCTTACTCAAACAGTGGGATTTTCCAGCCTCTGGCCTTAATCCCTCCACCAAGGACAGAAAGTTGTATAAACTCTCCTCTTCCTATGAAGAGCTTCTATCTTTCCCCAAACCAGATGAACCTGTCAAGATTCTTCACTCGGCAGCGGCTGTGCCAGGCGAGGCGGAGGAAGTCCTCCGTCCAGAGGACAAGCGCATCGAGCAAATGCTCAAAAGAGGATTCTCCGCTGATTCCTGGGCCATTAAAAGCTCTGCAGCGGCCTCCTTCTTCTCCAGAGCCATGCTGCTGTGGCTTCGCCAACTTCAACAGCACATTCCTCCCGATGACTTGAGAGGTCAACAAGACTTCAACAAGGTCTTTGCAGCTGCCCAGTACGTGGCTGATGCCACCTTGCAATCTACTAGATTTTCTGCTAAGTCTATTGCAGCTTCTACAACGGCAAGAAGACTCCTATGGATTCGCCCTTGGCAAGCGGGAGTTCGCCAAAAGTGGCAGTTATCCCAGGGCCCCTTAAAGCGCGACCTTCTCTTCGGTGACCTTCTGGATCCACTCCTCACGGAGACCACGGATAAGAAGAAGGTTTTGGGCCCAACCACGAAAAAGGTTACCAAAACGCAGTCCTTTCGTCGCCCAGGGCGCCAGCAAGATCAAGCGGCTTCCTATCAGAGATCTCCAGGTCAGTATTCCCCCCGCTTTCGTTCCCAAGGTAGGAACTCCAGGGGTAGAGGTTTTCGTTTCCAAAGGGGAGCTTCCTCTAACAGGGCTTCAAAAAAACCTAGATGGTAATCTTTCCTCCATTCCCATAGGGGGTCGCTTAGCTCATTTCGCTTCAAATTGGCGTCTCACCTCCAAGGACCCTTGGGTCATTGACACTGTTCAAACAGGTCTTCTTTTAGAATTTATTTCTCCTCCCCCTAAACGTTTTATTTCCTGCCCTTCTCCCAGGTCATCCTCAGATTGTAACCGTATGGAGGAGGCCATTTCTCATCTATTGTCCATTAGAGCCATTCAACCGGTCCCTTCCGGTCAGAAGGGCCTAGGTTTTTACTCCATTCTATTTATGGTTCCAAAGTCCTCCGGAGGTTGGAGAGCCATTTTGGATTTAAAGAAACTAAACCTATTCATCAAATATAGGAAGTTTAAGATGCACTCCTTGTCTTCTATTTTGGCCGCCATTCACTCGGGAGATTTCATGGTCTCCTTAGACCTCACTGAGGCCTACCTTCACATTCCTATAGCCAAATGCCACAGAAAATTTTTACGTTTTTCCTTTCAAGGCAGGCATTTCCAGTATAGGGCGATGCCATTTGGCCTTTCCTCGGCCCCTCGGGTCTTTACAAAGCTCTTGGGGTCCCTGGCGGCCTATATCCGGGCGTCTCCCATCCACATTTTATGTTATCTTGATGATATTTTAATTCATGGGAACTCCCTAGAGAGAGTGAAATCAGACCTTTCTGTCACCATGTCAGTCCTTCAGGACCATGGGTTTTCCATCAACTTTGAAAAAAGCCACCTCCAACCTTCCACTTCCATTCCGCACCTGGGATCCATTATTGATTCAAAATCTTCCCAGGTTTTTCTCTCTCCCGAGAGAAAACTCAGTATAGTGGAGTTAATTTCTAACATTTTATCTAATCCTTCAGTATCCATAGTTACTCTATCTTCTCTTTTGGGGAAGATGGTGTCATGCATAGGCATCATTCCCTGGGCTCGCCTTCATGCTAGGGAACTCCAGTGGCTTCTGTTGCCTTTTCAGAGATCGGGGCACAGCAACTCAAATCGACGCATTGTCATCCCACTGAGTGTTCGCAGATCCTTCAAGTGGTGGATGTCTCCGGCCATGGACAAAGGATCCCCGTTCAGGTGCCCGGATCAATTTGTCATCACCACAGATGCCAGTCTATCGGGATGGGGCGCCCACGCCCAGGGGATGATAGCCCAGGGCACGTGGTCCCCGGAGGAAGCTTCCAGGCCAATCAATTGGCTAGAGTTAAGAGCCGTTTCCCTGGCTCTGAAGCATTTCTCTCCTCGCATTCCCAACCGGCACGTTCTCATTCTCACCGACAACATTGCCACAAAAAGCCATATCTGCAGACAGGGAGGCACGAGATCCAAGGCTCTCATGAGGGAGGCCCTCAAGTTGGGCCTTTGGGCGGAAAAACATCTCCAGTCGCTCCTAGCCGATCACATCTCGGGGAGCCTCAACGTCCAGGCGGATTGGCTATCCCGAGCAACGATAGACCCAGGAGAGTGGAACCTCCATCAAGACCTGTTCCATCAAATCACCCTCAGATTCGGCCTACCAGTTCTGGATCTCTTCGCGACCAATGCGAACGCCCAACTCCCTCGCTTCTATTCCAGATTTCCATCCCCGGGAGCGGAAGCAATCAATGCCCTCCGGAGTCCATGGCCTCCAGGCCTACTCTACGCATTTCCTCCAATTCCAATCCTCCCGGACGTGATTCACAAGGTCCTCACCGAGAGGGCCCGAGTAATCTTAATCGCCCCTCATTGGCCCCGCCGGCCCTGGTTCGCGGATCTCCAACAGCTGTCCGTCCAGGACCCTTGGCGACTCCCCGTTTCGGGGGATATGCTGCGGCAGGGGGCCTCTTTCCATCCAGACCCGGAGTGGTTCCACCTCACCGCTTGGCTGTTATCAGGAGAGATTTAGAACTGCGTGGGCATGACACCGATTCAGTGGAGGTCATTTTAAAGGCCAGAAGGGGCTCAACCAATCGAATCTACGACCACACGTGGTCCAAGTTTCACCAGTGGTGTCTACAGGAAGGTCTCTCCCCTCTGTGCATCCCCATTCACAGAATCATTTCCTTCCTTATGCAAGGCTTCCATAAAGGACTGTCCACCAGCACCCTCCGGCGTCATCTGGCAGCCATTTCATCTGTCCTAGGGGGTCCCCGCAGACAGCCTCTCCGATCCCTCCCTGAAGTTCAGGAATTCCTCAAGGGCATAGCCAACCTCAGACCTTCCAAGGTCCACAGGTATCCATCCTGGGATTTGCCACGGGTTCTCCATTCCCTCACGCAGGCACCATACGAACCCCTAAAATCGGCGTCCCTCAGGTACCTATCCTTTAAGGTAGCTTTCCTGGTGGCTATTACCTCTGCCCGACGCATTTCGGAGCTGGCTGCCCTCTCAATCAGGCAGGACCTTTGCCAATTCCATCAGGACAAGGTAGTCTTGCGACTGGACCCCACCTTCTTACCCAAGGTCAGTTCCATGTTCCACAGATCTCAGGATATTGTCCTACCTTCCTTCTGCCTCCAACGAGACCATCCCTTGGCAATTAGATGGCACACCCTGGATCTCACCAGAGCGCTGAGAATATATATCCAACGCACAGGACCCTTTCGGAGGTCAGAAGCACTTTTTGTAGCCTATCATCCCAGAGTCATGGGGGCCAAAGTGTCTTCAACAGTAATAGGCCGTTGGATCAGAGGGACTATATCTAAGGCCTATGAGTCGGCCTCCCTCTCAGTTCCAAGGAACATCACTGCGCATTCCACCAGGAGCGCAGCCACCTCGGCCGCTTGGGCGACTCAAGCCCCGTTGGAGGAGGTCTGCAAAGCAGCCACTTGGGCCTCGCCAAATTCCTTCATCAGGCACTACAAAATTGATTCTTATGCTTCAGCGGACGCTGCCTTCGGCAGAAGGGTACTCCAATCCGTTATCTCTCACGATAGCAAGCTAATCCCACCCTAGGGACCATCTATTGGGTATGTCCCATGTGACTGCTGGACCCGCTCCTTCAGTACGGAGAATAGGCGTTGATTGCTTACCTGAACGCCTCTTCTCGTACGGTGAGCGGGTACAGCAGTCACTTCCCGCCCTTGTATGTGTCTTCTTTACCTTTCTATTCCTTTCTTCCTCTAACAATGAGAGTTGAACACTACAGAGCTTCACAACTGAGCCTAGTCTATGGATTCGCGAATTCTGGGGAAGGGGCGGATCCGGCAAGCTTTTTTAATACTAGGCTCAGTTCCACCGGATTGGACATGAGCAACCCATGTGACTGCTGTACCCGCTCACCGTACGAGAAGAGGCGTTCAGGTAAGCAATCAACGCCTATTTTGTTAGTTTCAAATTTTGTTACAGACTATGTACTGTATATTGTATTTAAAACAGCTGTTATTTTGTAGTTATAGTGACAAGCGCAGCTATCTTAAACTATTAAATATGTATATTCTAAAAGTCATTTAAAAAATATTTTGGTTTTTCAACCCTTCCATCTACACTACCATCATAGTATACAAATTCCTGAAAACATTCTAAAGAAGGGGTTGCCAACCTTTCGGAACTCAAGGACCACTAAATTCACAATTTTAAATCCTGTGGACCACTAACCAGAATCTTAAAAAAAAGATAAATAGTATTTAGTGCAATATAAAAAATGAAAATAATTTTTCTGCAGACCACAAAAATTTTCTCACGGATCATCAGTGGTCTACGGACCACCAGTTGGTGACCACCGTTCTAAAACATATGTCTATAAAATGGACATTACAGAACTGGTATTGGTACATGGTTGATCACATTCATTTTGAAATCATGGAAATAAGATTAAACAAGTTTGATGAAAATAAATTGGAGAAGTTGATGGTACGATGGAATAAGGTGAAAGATTATATGTTGAGTAGAATTTGTGACGAAAATGTGAAAAATAAATTCCAATCACTCTTTGAATAGTAAACAAATGCAATTTAGAGCTAAGGAAAAAGAAAAGAAAAGAACATAATCTAGTAAATATTTGAATCCTCCCGCAATTGGTGGTGGTGGTAATGGTTATTGTCAGTCGGGTGATGGGCACACGCACTGTGCACTGTTTTATATTTGTTTTATGTAACCTTATGTGCAAAACCAATAAAATATATTTTTTTAAAAAAGCATATGCTGGCATTAATTGGAAAATTTCAGGAGTTAATATTGAGGTTAACTTCACTCTAGTATGTTCTTTAACACATTTTACTGAATTAAAATCATATATTCAAACTCCCCTCACCTGCAATTCAGCCTTCTGGTGGTATCAGGTTAAGTTAACCTAATGCCTCATTTTCACTGTTTCAAGAGTGTAAAACCGCTTAGAAAATATGCAGGGCTGTATGGTCTCTTTGGGTTCAGTTCCTCACAGGCCCTCTGGAATACACAGGACTGTGAACATAGGACCTGTGTGTGATTCGTTAAAGCAACTACATCTTTTCTTTGGCTTATGGAGCTGTTCTATAGGCCTGGGAAAAGACACAGCTACCATAAGGTGTGTTATATTTACCTCTCCCACATGCTCTGAAGTGAATCCAAATTGCTGCCCAATCCCAGAATAGTATGCTACTTTGCAAATTTAAATTTACTTTGCAAATTTAAATCAAAACCCAGTTAACGTAACACTATCTGTAAATGATCTTTTGTCTCCTGAACAATCCCCAATTTGCATGCATAAGAAAATAAAGCAATTTTACACCATTTCTATGATAGGTAAAGGAGCAAAACCCTTTTAATTTTCATCTGCATTTATTGATATGCATAAGTTTAATGGAAGAAATTACTGGAGCTGTAATGTATATATTATTTCTAGTAATGTAACTGTAGTCTTTGTAATTTCTTCTTTTTTCAGAAGGAAGATAAGACAGGTAGCTTGAGGTTCTACTGCTTTGCTTCGTATGTATGTGGAGTCCTTGAGGCTCTCTGGGGTTAGTTATTTACTGACAGATGTTTCATTACCTTACGAGGTATAACCCAGAGGTCCCCAACCTTTTTTGCACCAGGGACCGGCTTTCAGCTAGACCAGTTTTCCATGGCCCGGTGGGGGGGGGGAGCTAGCTGTCAGCGGCGCCGTAAAAGGGGCGATCAAGAGAGGAATGGGTGAATGAATGGACGGAGGGTGGGAAGGAAGGAAGGAAAGAGGGAAGGTACAGGAACAGAAGAAGGGTGCAAAGAAGCAAAGAAAGGTGTGAAAGGGGAGAGTAAGAGAGGAAGGAGTGAAAGAAGGGAATGAGGGAGGAAAGAAGGGAGGAAGGAAAAGGAAAGCAAGAAATGGAGGGAGGAAAGGAAGGGAGGAAAGGAAGGAAGGAAGGAAGAAAGAAGGAAAGAGGGAAGGGACAGGAACAGAGGAAGGAAGCAAGGAAACTTATGAAAGGGGAGAGTAAGAGAGGAAGGACTGGAGGGAGGGAGGGAAGAAGGTAGGAAGGAGAAAGAAAAGAAATAGAGGAAGGAAAGGTAAAAGAGAGAAAGAAAAAGAGCAAGAAAGAAAGAAAGAAAGAGAAAGAAAGAAAGAAAGAAAGAAAGGCAACTTCAAAGAAAGGCTCACTGAGCATCTCTCACTCTCTCTCTCTTTCTATCCCTCTTTCTTTCTTTCTCTTCCTTTCTCTCTCTCCTCTTCCTTTATCTCCTCTTTCTCTCCCCCCTCTCTCCCCCTTTCCCTCTCTCTTTCTCTCTCCCTCTCTTGCTATCTCTCCCCACTTTCCCTCTCTTTCTCCCTCTCTTTCTCTCTCTCCCCCCTCTCTCTTTCTCTCTCTCTCCCCCTCTTTCTCTCTCTTCTTCTCACTTTCTCTCTCTTGTTTTCTTTCTGTCTCTTTTGCTTTCTCTCTCTCTCACTCTTTCTCTCTTGTTTTGTTTCTCACGCTCTTTCTCTCTCTTGTTCTCTCTCTCTTGCTATCTCTTTCTCTCCCCCCCTTTCTCTCACTCTCTCTTTCTCACTTTCTTTCTATCTTGCTGTCTGTTGCTTTCACTCACTCTCGTTCTCTCTCCGTTCTTCTCAGCGGTGACGCGCGCACGCCCTGCCCGCCTCACATTTGCCGAGAGGACTTTCGCCCCGGGCTCTCAGCAAGGGGGTTTGCATGAGAGGCGGGGCCGGCGGAAGGTGATATTCAATGTCGGGGGCGCACGGGCGGTTTTGCACGCGCTCCCTTTCTCCCTGCTAGCCCACTCGGAATACGTATTCAAAATAAGAAAAGCCTTTGCCGGCGAAGGCTTTTCTTATTTTGAATACAGTATTCCGAGTGGGCTAGCAGGGAGATAGGGAGCGCGCGCAAACCGCCCGTGCGCCCCCGACATTGAATATCACCTTCCGCCGGCCCCGCCTCTCATGCAGCCCCCTTGCTGAGAGCCCGGGGCGAAAGTCCTCTCGGCAAATGTGAGGCGGGCAGGGCGTGCGTTCCGGGTGCGGGAGGAGCTGCGGTGAAAGGCAGGAGGTGGCAGAGGAGCAGAGGGGGCAAATCGGGCGGGCGGTGGGCAGCGCGGAAAGGCCGAGGGGGCCCTGGCGCCGCGGACCGGCTGAAAACCCCCAACGGCCCGGTCCCGGTCCGTGGACCGGCGGTTGGAGACCCCTGGTATAACCTCATCGGTACAGTATATCTTCTCCATGTATAAATAGTAAATTCATTTTGCTCTTCAATCTGTGTGTGTGTATGCTCCTCAATTTATAAATACTAGAGATGTCCTAAAAGTAAGTTTACAAGGCAAGTAGCTCTCACAGGAAATCTTCGCGGGGAAAGTTGGTATTACTATCATGTAGCAGGAAGCCAGCAGAAGAGACTGAGCACTGCCATTGATCAGTAGATCATCAACTGGTGTTGTGGTGAAAGTTTGAGATGAGCATGCTCATTCTTTCCCCTGCAAAGTGCGTGCTGTAATAAGCTATGGCACCGGACCAGATTATCTCAGGGACTGCCTTCTGCTGCACGAATCCCAGCGACCAGTTAGGTCCCACAGGGTGGGCCTTCTCTGGGTCCCGTCAACTAAACAATGTCGTTTGGCGGGCCCCAGGGGAAGAGCCTTCTCTGTGGTGGCCCCGGCCCTTTGGAACCAACTCCCCCCAGAGATTAGAATTGCCCCCACCTTCCTCGCCTTTCGTAAGCTTCTTAAAACCCACCTCTGCCGTCAGGCATGGGGGAACTGAGATATTCTTTCCCCCTAGGCCTTACAATTTACACATGGTATGTTTGTATTTTTATAATAAGTGTTTTTTTAGTTGTTGTAATATTGGATTGTTACATGCTGTTTTTTATCACTGTTGTTAGCCGCCCTGAGTCTACGGAGAGCGGCGGCATACAAATCCAATCAATCAATCAATCAATAAATAAATACCTGAATGCTAAGGCATGAAGGCCCAAGATGCTTTCTGAAGTGCACAAAATCGACAGTCAGTGCCACCCGAGAATTTGTTGACAGTTTCGAGATTGAAGGCGAGGCTTTTCTCAACTGTATAGTGACAGGAGATGAAACTTGGGCTTATCACCATCACCAGAGAGCAAACATCAATTAATGCAGGGGCACCATACCCATTCTCTTTCAGCCCAAAAATTCAAAATTCAGCAGTTGGCAAGAAAATTGCTGCAGCAGCATTCATGCCCTTAGCATTCAGGTAGCATATTAAAGCGCACACTTCACACTTGGAGGGAAACAGAATGAAGATGTTGATCTCTAACCTTCACCACAACGCCCGTCGATGATCTACTGACCACTGGCACTGCTCATTCTCCTCTGCTGGCTTCCCGCTATATGATAGCAATACCAACTTTTCCCACGAACAGTCCCTGCGAGAGCAACATGCCTTATAACCTTACTTTCCAGATAACCCTCATAGTACACTAATAGTGGTAGGAATGTCAAAAGATAACGAAGCTTAGACTGATGTGATTGTGAAAAACCTTAGCTATAATTTTAAAACATAGAGGTTGTTAACAACTTGGATCTTTGATCTTCATAAAAATTAGACCATAGCATTAGAATAGAATAGAATAGAATTTTATTGGCCAAGTGTGATTGGACACACAAGGAATTTGTCTTGGTGCACATGCTCTCAGTGTACATAAAAGAAAATATAGATTTGTCAAGAATCATGTGGTACAACATTGTCATAGGGGTCAAATAAGCAATGAAGAAACAATCAACATTAATAAAAAATCTTAGGATAAAAACAACAATTATACCATTTTGTCCATACATCATAATATTCTGAGTCTTTTTGTCCTTTTAGTTCGATGGTTAATTTATCCATATCAGCACAGTCATATATCTTTTTCATTATCATATTTTCCATAGGTATTTGGAGATAGAATAGAATAGAATTTTATTGGCCAAGTGTGATTGGACACACAAGGAATTTGTCTTGGTGCATATGCCCTCAGCGTACATAAAATAAGATATACATTTGTCAAGAATCATGTGGTACAACACTTAATGATTGTCATAGGGGTCAAATAAGCAATGAAGAAGCAATATTAATAAAAATCTTAGGATATAAGCAACAAGTTACAGTCATACAGTCAACATGGGAGGAAATGGGTGATAGGAATGATGAGAAAAACTAGTAGAATAGAAGTGCAGATTTAGTAGAAAGTCTGACAGTGTTGAGGGAATTATTTGTTTAGTAGAGTGATGGCGTTTGGAAAAAAACTGTTCTTGTGTCTAGTTGTCTTGGTGTGCAGTGCTCTGTAGCGACATTTTGAGGGTAGGAGTTGAAACAGTTTGTGTCCAGGATGTGAGGGGTCAGTAAATATTTTCCCCGCCCTCTTTTTGACTCGTGCAGTATACAGGTCCTCAATGGAAGGCAGGTTGGCAGCAATTGCTTTTTCTGCAGTTCTGATTGTCCTCTGAAGTCTGTGTCGGTCCTGTTGGGTTGCAGCACCAAACCAGACAGTTATAGAGGTGCAGATGACACACTCAATGACTCTTCCTCTGTAGAAGAAGCATTTGTAATCATTTACCCCACTATATTCGCATATTGTCTTTGAGTTCCAAAATTGGAGTGAACCATGCTGGAAGATACTAATGCCAAATTGCTTCTGAATTGCCACCAAGAAGACAACATGGATATGTCTCACCAGGAGTTAGACTTCATAAGCTGTTTATTGATTATGACTATATTTTATGTAGGGTATTATTGTCTATTTGAAATTGTATTGTAGTTACAGTAAAAAGTATACTCGAAATACCCATAGAAAAAGCAAAGTAACATTCATCGTTGTCTTCTCTTCAGAAGTTCAATTTTGTAGAATGGTATCAGTAGTGAGTTTTATAATTATTTGCTATGGGTTTGCGCATGCAGGAGGCAGACCCTCCTGCCACCGGTGCTATTGGTTCTCAGAACTGGGCCAAACTGGTAGCAACCTACTGCTGGATGATATTTAAAGGAAAGAAATGGGAGAAATGAAAACAGCAATATTTCAACTGTAACAAGTAGGCATACTGAAAAGTATTTAATGCTATTTTAAAAAGAATGTACTATTACTGTACTTTCTAATATATTGTAAATAATATATAGTATGTGCTATATACTCTATGTACTATGCGTTATATATTATATACTATAAATACTATCATTTCATTTTACTTCCACATTTGGTGCTTTGCTGCTCTCAAAGTACTAAATTCCATTGACATTTTTATTTGCTGGAATGTTACTGTGTACTGCCGACAAACTTTGCCTTTGCTCAAACCATTATTTCTGTAGTGAAGAACATCCCTTTTTCTTGAGTTTTATCAGCTGAAGGATCTTAAAACTGTAATATTTCTCCAAATATTGCATCTTTTAAAAAAAACGGATACATAAATTAATTCAAAATCTGTACAATTAGAGTTAATCTAATTTCATTCCAGAAATCCTCTCCCTCATTCTCATGAGAAAAGTATATAGTTAACCATATGAAATAGGTTTTTTTTTAAAAAAATCGCTTCTGACTGACAACACCCCTTCCTCTTCTGTTTCATTTTCGATCCTTTTGAAAAACTGTTTTTAACGTGAAAGTGCATGAAATTCAACTGCTTTTTTCATTATAGCTTTCCTGCCTTTTCCTCATTTAGGAACAGCACTTGAAGGAATTAAGGTAGGGTGCAGTACATTATTGGGATGTTGGACTGTAACAATAATAATTGTGAAAAAATGAGTGTGACAATACTTGGAATAAATTAAAGATTGAAGAATTGTAGGAAATGATCAACACTCCTATATCTCCTATACTTTTCTTCTATTCCTATATCTCTTCTTCTATTCTTTCATTGATATGTTCTATTACTATACAGTACCTTCTTTTCTATTATATCTTAGATATAGTTTACTATGAGTATCTCCTCTACAACCTTCAGCATGTATTTTACTATGTGTATATAGATATAAACCCACTAAAACCCTCATTGTGTATTGGACAAAATAAATAAATAAAATAAATAAACATATCTGAAGGTCATCAGGTTAAGCGAGGTTCAGGAGGGAAGTGTTTTTAATAGGAAAGTGAACACAAGAACAAGGGGACACAATCTGAAATTAGTTGGGGGAAAGATCAAAAGCAACATGAGAAAATATTATTTTACTGAAAGAGTAGTAGATCCTTGGAACAAACTTCCAGCAGACATGGTTGGTAAATCCACAGTAACTGAATTTAAACATGCCTGGGATAAACATATATCCATCCTAAGATAAAAATACAGGAAATAGTATAAGGGCAGACTAGATGGATCACGAGGTCTTTTTCTGCCGTCAGTCTTCTATGTTTCTATTGAAAAATCTGCTGGTGATGATTTTTTTTTTAGGATGATTCTTATACCTGTTATATGTTAACAATAATAGGTTTACTTGTGATGTTAGTATTTTTAATTGCTAATGGGGATTCTCTGTTATATGCAAACACTGCATTTGAGGTGACAACTTTAGTTACATAATTGACTGATGAATGAGATTGCCTCTTATGGGTCATGTAAATCCCATTCTTAGGGATTTTTGTAACCTATCTCTTGTTTAATTGGAAATATAGAAAATATGGGTTGCTTGTGGTCTATTTGCCTCCTTTTTGGCTCTTTACAACTTGGTTTAAACATATTTCAGAACTAAATTATTTGTTTTTTTTGTAAATGTTCATTTGTAAAGACTGCTTTCTTAGGGAGTGGTGTTTTTCTGCCATATTGCTCAACCTTAAGCCCACAGTAAAATATTCTTTTACGAGGACACTCCTCCAAATTGCTTTAAAGGGAAAATGGAGCACTTTGTAAAATTGAATATGTGGAGTAGTCTCTTTGAAAGATGCTTTAGTTTTCAGTTTAAGCAAAATCTGAAAGACACTGGTAGAAGTGTAGAGAATTTGTCAAACCAAGACTACCCAAGTTTCCCTGAAAATGTGACATGTCCCAAAAATAAGGCCAAGCCTAATTTTGGGGATGGGCCTAAATATACGCCATCCTTCAAAAATAAGCCCTAGTGAAGAGGTGGGCGTGGTCACCACAGGATGCAGCCCTTCCTTTCCCCAGTCACTTCAGGGCTTCTCTAACCCTAACCTTAATCGGATCAGCTAGCAGCTCCGGATGCCAAACAAGCTGATTTGTGGGTGCTGCTCAGGCGGCGCCTCCAGCAAGCGCAGCTGCAAAAGAAGCTGGAGGCCAAGCAACGCAACCCGTATGCCTCATGCCTTCCTTACCGAACAGCGACAGTCACAGCTCCAGGCAATTCCTTCCATGGAACAGCTGCTTCAGTGCCACTCCAGCTGCTGCCTCCAGCAAGCACGGTCACTTTTGCAGCCAATTGTGGTTGCAAAAGAAGCCGAAGGCCAAGAGGTGCATCTCATATGCCACACATTGGCCTTCTGAAGGATAAAGTAACAGCAGCTATGCACAATTTTTTTACTTTTATTTTGTCCTGACTCACGTGGCCCAGTAGGGATGAAATAAGGGTAAAAATATTGTGGAGAGCTGCTGCTACAGTATCCTTTGGAGCAGGACTCTGCAAGGCTTGTTGTACTGTTGCATGCACGGATGGCAGGACCGCTACAAGGTTCAACATACTGGCGCAGCTGGGAGCAGCAGGATGCCGGTATGATGAAGCTCATGGTGGTGCTGCAGTTTGTGCGTGTAATGGCACAACAAGCCTTGCAGAGTCCTGCTCCATGAGACGGTGGCGGCAGGACACTTCAGGGCAGTGCCGGCCAGCTGCTTGGCCGCCACGAAAGCACAGAGGCTATGGCAGTGAGGGCCATCCGGTCCCATACTTGTTGCCTACTGCCTCCCCAAAATAATAAAACCCCCAATAATAAGGCCAATCCCTTATTTTGGGGTTTCAAAAATATAAGACATGTCATATTTTGGGGAAAACATGGAAGAATGTTCTATTTTTTTATATAAAGTTTTTAATCGGTTTTTATAATAATAATAATAAAACATCCACACAGCATATAATAATGTGCTCAATACTCAAAGTGCCCACCACCAAGCATCATTCATACCCCGCCACCAAGATGGGGGAATATTTTCTATATACCATTTTAACTTAAGAGCACTCTAGAATGTTCTGGACCCAAGGCCATTAGGATAGCACTTCAGCAGTTTCAACTGAACTGTGGTTTAGTTGAGTAACTTTTACTCAAAAAGTTGAGGGCTGAGGAGAGGGGCAGCATAGAAATCTAATAAATAAATTAATAACAACAACAACAACAACAACAATAATAATAATAACAACAACAACAACAATAAAATAACAACAACAACAACAACATAATATAACAACAACAACAACAACAACAACAACAACTTGTTAAGTTTATAATGCCAATAAAGAGTTATTTTGAATTTAAACTTTCAGGCAATGTGATTCGGGGAACAGAGTTTTGAGCTTTAACTTAAGTAGGTTGTTCCAAGTAATTCTTAAAACAGTTTAGTTTCTTCTTCAGTTGAATAGAAAATAATGAAGTCATTATGGTAAGGATAGATAATGTAAGAGTTATGCTAAACATAAAGTGTATGTGTTTTCCAAAAAAATATTCGAATGGTAGTTTACTTGTGCATAAATAATGCACAATTAAAACATGGATGTAAATTAATGGAAAAAGAATCTTTACATTCTTCGTTTGATAATAGTTGGTCATTATGCAGTTTCACTTATTTCTGTAGCATCAATTCCTTCCGAGAAGATGCAAGGAAAATTATTCACTCCATTTATGACCTGCGCTTATCAATAATACCTGGGAGGGCCAGAATACTTGTTATGTGAGGTAATCACGTCAGTGCATCATTTAATAACTGTAACAACTTATGACTGTAATGGGCAAGCTCCATTAAATCATAATTCGAGGAATATGTATGTATATTTTGAAAAGGAAGGTAATTTCAAATAAATGTTGCTTATCACATATTTTCTTCTTTAGTCCATCTAACCTAATTGGTTACTTTGAGCATTGTTCTACTTATGATATAATTTTTGCAACTGATGAAAAACCCAAGAAAATGTGATGGAAATACTGTATAAAACAGCTTTCTACATAAGGTTAATTTTGTAAATTTTAAGCAAACTATCCCGTTTCTTCCAAAATAAGACTTCCCCTGATAATAAGTCAAAACAGGCTTTTGAAGGCCAAATTTTAAAAATATAAGACAAGAACTTATGTTGGGGGAAACACGATAGTTTGAAACTATAAGTACTTATAGTCAAGCTGTAAAATATGCCATTCAGCTATTCAGAATGTCACTCTGTTCTCAAGAATTGATAAATGTGTCATAGGATACATTACATGGAAAAAATGCAGCTGTATTTTCTGTTCAGCTTTTAATGTGGAATAGATCGTGTTTCTGTAAAATTCATATTTAATTCTACATTAGGCATGAAGCCAGTTGGGTGACCTTGAGCCAGTCACTTTTTTTCAGCCCTAAAAAGTAAGCAATGGTACAGGGAAAAAAAAACTTGCCAAGAAATTAAGGATTAATCAGGCAGTTGCCAAGAGTCAAGGCTGATTTGAAGGCATGTGCACACATAGCGACTGGTTGCTTAGTGACTGGTCGAAGTTACAACAAACCCATTGGGAGGGATTTGAAGTTTTGACATCCCCCCCCAGTGGTCATGTGATTGCTGGGGGGGGCTGTGAACTAGCCCACATTTGCAACCAAAATTGATGACCTTTTTTTTGACCAGAAAGCAATGTTTAACTTCTTGTTTTTGGCAAAAATACCCCACCCCACTATAGATAATGGATTTGCTTAATGAGCACAGATTTTTTTTTTTAAAGTTGCAAAATTGTTCACGGCCATGTTACCTCCTTATCAAGCACACATTAACAACTGTAATTATGGTCATAAATTGAAGACTGACAAATACTTTTTATTATGAGCATAAAGCATAAATATAATATTTAAAGAAATATATCTGTTCAGTGAATCACAAAGTTCCCTTCTGTCAATCAATAGGAATCCAGGAAAAGAGGCTGCAGGTCTAATCTGTTATAAACTGACAGGATTAATAGACCCAGAGGATTCCTGATTGCCTTTTTTTAGCAATTTTTATGGGGTTTTAGTTTCTGAAAATGTTTTAGTTTTAGATATTGTTCGACTTCTTTTTTATTATGTTGTATCTACTGTATTTATATTGTATTTTTATTATTGTTGTAAACTGCCCTGAGTCCTTCGGGATTGAGCAGCATAGAAGTCGAATAAATAAATATATAATAAATAAATATGACATAAGTTCCCATGTGACAAGAAACAGTTTTAAAATTGGAGGAAACTTTATAATCATTAGAAAACATTCCCATTATTGTGCTGAATTTTTATAAACCCAGTATATAAACCCAGAGTCGGGTTGGCGCAGCAGGTAGAGTGCTGTACTGCAGGCCACTGAAGCTGACTGTAGATCTGAAGGTTAGCGGTTCAAATCTCATCACCGGCTCAAGTTTGACTCAGCCTTCCATCCTTCCGAGATGGGTAAAATGAGGACCCAGATTGTGGGGGCAATAGCCTGGCTCTGTTAAGAAGTGCTATTGCTAACATGTTGTAAGCCACCCTGAGTCTAAGGAGAAGGGCGGCATAAAAATTGAATAAATAAATAAATAAATAAATAAATAAATAAATAAAGTCTATTTCAAACAATAGCTGAGAATTAAGGATCTAATCAGAGAAATGGCAGGTATAATTTTTTTTGGTTAAATTATACTTAACCCGTATAATTTAATCAGTTTGTTCAGAGGGGTTTTTTTCTGCTATAATGATGAGAAACAACTTTTCACTAATTGAAAGGATACTTATGATAAATGAAGAAATAACAAAGGTAATTGGCAGAACTCTTAATATTTGTATTTATTAAATTAAACTTGATGATTGGATTTCAGTAGTCCACATTGGGGACCTGAAATGAATGGACTGCGTAGATGGATTGAGGTTGAACTAAAATATCCCAGTAAATGGAATGTGCTACTTCATCAGACACATACTTTCAGATAAAAGAAAAGATAGGCTTTGCCTTCAACAGTATATCTTTCACTTTTGAGCCTTTGCTCTTTTTCCCAGATAGCATAATCTGATATGCTAATATTCTTAAAGGAAGACTATTACTATTCATAACGATTTACAATTTTCTTCATGTAAGAATTGCTTATTGTGCAATTTATTTTAGACGTATAAATATATATTTTAAAAGTCCTGTATATAATTTTGCAGTATATTTCTGTAAATATAATAAGGGATCCGGTTCCGGTTCGAGCGGTGGGGAGATGGTGGGTCCGCCGCTCCCTTGAACAACGGTATAGCGTCGGAAAATGTTGGTCCAGGATGGAAGGTTGTCTGCTGTCGCTGCTTCTGCTGTGTCTCCAACTGCAGAGCTCTGAGGCTGAGGCCGGAGGCGCGCTGGTGACTGCGGAGTGACCAGCTGGGACGCGGAACCAGCTGGGATGCGGAAGATGGCGGCGGTGCCTGGCGCGGAGTTTAACACCGGAGGGAAGAGAGCGGCCGAGAAGGTGCAGAGCGACTGTCAGGCCGAGCCCCCCGACCCGGCCTGACAGATGGGAGCGGTCGGTGCTGAGACGGTGGGGGCCGGGGGGTGTTGTAGGCACTGAAAAAGACCGCGGCGTCGAGAGGTGGCTGACTGGGACGCGGAAGAGGGCGGCGGTGCCTTGTGCAAAAACTAAGAACTAAGAAACACCGGAGAGAAGAAAGGAGGAAAGGAGGAAGGTGTCAAAAGAACGTGGAGCGTGGGGCCACTGATGAACTGAGCAGCCCCCCGACCCTGAAGATCCGGAAATTGCGGGTTGCGAGTCTCTCTTGATGAAGTTGGACTTAGGGGTTCAGGTGGGCTTATTTCTCACGTACCTGCCTCCCAGCTGCGTGTCAAAAGCCCTGCCTGTGCTACTCGAGGAGGTAGCCGAGTTGGCGGTGGAGTTCCCCGGACTTATTGTCCTGGGGGACTTCAATCTGCCGTCACTCGGCGAAACTTCTGGGCTGGCACAGGAGTTCATGGCCACCATGGCAGCCATGGACCTGACTCAAGTAGTTCAGGGTCCGACTCACGAGGGAGGGCACGCACCTGACATGGTATTCCTTTCCGAGCAATTGAGTAATGGTCCGAGACTAAGGGGCTTAGAAGCATTGCCTTTGTCATGGTCAGACCATTTTCTACTACGGCTTGACTTCCTGGCTCCAATCCTTCCCTGCAGGGAGGCGGAACCAATGAAGATGTTCCGCCCCAGACGCCTGATGGACCCAGAGGGCTTTCAGACGGCGCTTGGGGTTATTCCAGAGGCACTCGTCCACAGTTCGGCGGAGTCTCTTGCTGAGGCCTGGAACAGGGCTGCGGCAGAGGCTCTTGACCGGATTGCGCCTTTGCGACCTCTCCGCGGCGCTAGACCCCATAGAGCCCCATGGTTCAACGAGGAGCTCCGGGAGTTGAAACGCCAAAAGAGACGTCTAGAGAAGCGATGGAGGAAGAGTAGGTCTGAATCTGATCGAACACTTGTAAGAGCTTTTATTAAGACTTACAAAGTGGCGCTCAAGGCGGCAAGATGCGTGTACCATGCCGCCTTGATTGCATCAGCGGAATTTATTTATTATTTAGATTTGTATGCCGCTCCTCTCCGTGAACTCCCGCCCGGCCGCTCTGTTTAGGGTGACCCACTCCCTTCTTAACCAGGGGGGAGCTGGGGAGCCCTTGCAGAGCAGTGCTGAGGATTTTAACATGTTTTTCGCTGATAAAGTCACTCAGATCCGGGCCGATCTCAACTCCAATTGTAATACAGAGTCGACTGACAACGAGTCAGTCGAGGTGACTGGTGCACGTACTTGTCCACCTGTCTGGGAAGAGTTTGATCTGGTGACACCTGATGAAGTGGACAAGGCCATTGGAGCTGTGAGTTCCGCCACCTGTTTACTGGATCCGTGTCCCTCCTGGTTGGTTTCGGCCAGCAGGGAGGTGACACAGAGCTGGGCCCAGAAGATTACCAACGCTTCCTTGGGGAGGGGAGTCTTTCCAACTCTCTACAAAGAAGTGCTTGTGCGCCCCCTCCTCAAGAAGCCTTCCCTGGACCCAGCCGTACTCATTAACTATCGTCCAGTCTCCAACCTTCCCTTTATGGGGAAGGTTGTCGAGAAGGTGGTGGCACTCCAGCTCCAGCAGTCCTTGGAAGAAGCCGATTATCTAGGTCCCCAGCAGTCGGGCTTCAGGCCCGGTTACAGCACGGAAACCGCTTTGGTCGCGTTGATGGATGATCTCTGGCGGGCCCGGGACAGGGGTTTGTCCTCTGTCCTGGTGCTTCTTGACCTCTCAGCGGCTTTCGATACCATCGACCATGGTATCCTTCTGCACCGGCTGGAGGGGTTGGGGGTGGGAGGCACTGTTCTTCAGTGGTTCTCCTCCTACCTCTCTGGCCGGTCGCAGTCGGTGTTAGTGGGGGGTCAGAGGTCGGCTCCGAGGTCTCTCCCTTGTGGGGTACCTCAGGGGTCGGTCCTCTCCCCCCTGCTATTTAACATCTACATGAAACCGCTGGGTGAGATCATCCAAGGACATGGGGTGAGGTATCATCAATATGCCGATGATACTCAGCTTTACATCTCCACCCCATGCCCAGTCAACGAAGCGGTGGAAGTGATGTGCTGGTGCCTGGAGGCTGTTGGGGCCTGGATGGGTGTCAACAGACTCAAGCTCAACCTGGATAAGACAGAGTGGCTGTGGGTTCTGCCTCCCAAGGACAACCCCATCTGTCCGTCCATCACCCTGGGGGGGGAATCATTGACCCCCTCAGAGAGGGTCCGCAACTTGGGTGTCCTCCTCGATCCACAGCTCACATTAGAAAACCATCTCTCAGCTGTGGCGAGGGGGGCGTTTGCCCAGGTTCGCCTGGTGCACCTATTTGGACCGGGACTCATTGCTCACAGTCACTCATGCCCTCATCACCTCGAGGTTCGACTACTGTAATGCTCTCTACATGGGGCTACCTTTGAAAAGTGTTCGGAAACTTCAGATCGTGCAGAATGCAGCTGCGAGAGCAGTCATGGGCTTACCTAGGTATGCCCATGTTTCACCATCACTCCGCAGTCTGCATTGGCTGCCGATCAATTTCCGGTCACAATTCAAAGTGTTGGTTATGACCTTTAAAGCCCTTCATGGCATCGGACCAGAATACCTCCGAGACCGCCTCCTGCCGCACGAATCCCAGCGACCGATTAGGTCCCACAGAGTGGGCCTTCTCCGGGTCCCGTCAACTAAACAGTGTCGGTTGGCGGGCCACAGGGGAAGAGCCTTCTCTGTGGCAGCACCGGCTCTCTGGAACCAACTCCCCCCGGAGATTAGAACTGCCCCTACTCTTCCTGCCTTCCGTAAACTCCTTAAAACCCACCTGTGCTGTCAGGCATGGGGGAATTGAGACATCTCCCCCTGGGCATGTTTAACTTGTGCATGGTATGCTTGTGTGTGTGTCTGTTAGTATATGGGGTTTTCTTTTAAATTTTAAATGTTTTAAACTTACTCGGATTATTTATGATTTGTTTTTCTCTGTTGTGAGCCGCCCCGAGTCCTCGGAGAGGGGCGGCATACAAATCTAAATAAATAATAAATAAATAAATAAATAAATAAATAAATAAATAAATAAATAAATAAATAAATAAATAAATAAATAAATGCGATCCATGAAAGCACATACGATAATAAAATTGGTAAAGGTCCACATATTTCTTTCCTGCAACACCCCAAGAAGATTATTTCAGTAAACATTTTCGGTACTTTTATTATGGAGTGTTCTTGAAGACCATAAATATTCAGTAACATTAACTTTGAACTTAATTGATTGTCCAGATTCATATTTTTTTCCCTTTTTAAGAGCAGTGTTTTAGTAATCTGTTGGGAGGTGATCTGTTACTGCAGTATGGCCTATGTTGGGAATGAAAATTGTCTTGTTTCACTTTTTTGTGCCTGTCTTGCATAGGGAAGGGGAAACGTGGTAGCTTGGTGGTTAAAACACTGGGCATCTTGACTGGAAGGTCGACATTTTGAGACCCAAGGAATGTGTGATGGGAGGAGCTCCAATTATTGCTCCAACTCTTGGTCACCTAGCAGTTCAAAATCGTGCAAATGTAAATAGATCAATAGGTACCTCTTCAGTAGGAGGTAACAATTCTGTGCACCTTGGCATATAGTCATGCCGGCCACAGGACCCTGGAAGCATTTTCGGCAACATTGACCCTCTCAGCTAGGAAATGGAGATGAGCACCACCCCTAGAGTTGGACCCAGCTAAACAGAGGAAATCTTAACCATTACTATGATGGGATAGGAGGAGAAAAACCTTCCAAGTGGGTGTAGCAGGCAGTGGCAGCTTATCATTAGCGCCAGGAGAAGGGCGGTATAGAAATCAATCAATCAAACAAACAAACAAACAAACAAACACAAACAAACGAACAATTTACTGGAACCACTGGCAGAAGGTATAGCCCAGGGGTCCCCAAACTTGGCAACTCTAAGACTTTTGTAGTACAACTCTCAGAAAAGCTGGCTAGAGAATTCTGGGAGTTGAAGTCCACAAGTCTTAAAGTTGTCAAGCTTGAAGACTTCTAGTATAGCCAGTGAGGTTTCAAGTTGCTCCTTTTTTGACTGGTAATGCGATCTTTGGAAAAACCTTTGATAGTTTGTCTTTCAACTATGGTGTAATTAATTTTGGTTCCAAAAGAATCATCTCAAATAATGCATTTGGCTCCTGTGGACTTTGAAAGTTATATGTTGTATATGATTGGGGGGGGGGGGGGGAATATATTTTTTTGTGGCTGATTTCATTCCATATCAGAATTGATTTATTTAACTAGGCTAATTACCAAATTTGTACTATATTCTAGAAACTCAGAGTTTGGGAGGGGGGTTGGGGGGAGGAAATGCCTTTGTCTAACCTGGTTATGGGACACTGTCTGCCAGGCAAAAATAACTTCCCGTAATGGTTCAATTAAGCTGTCATTGGAAAACACAGAATGGGAAAAGTTGGTGTGAATGGGCTTAGTGAATCTGAATAGGCCTAATGACAGATGTTAGCTTTTACATATAAAATTTGACTCTAAAAAAAAGTTTTCTGTCTTTGATTCAGAATAAGCAAACCTATGCCCTTCAGATGTTTTTAATTTCAGTTTTCATTAATCTTGTGCAACATTGCCAGTGGCAAGGATTATGGGAGTTCTCAGCAAAACATCTGGAGGGCAAAAATTATCTACCACAGAATTAGTTTGAAATTACTGATAGAAATTATTATGTCGGTGCAAAAACATGCAATAATCAAAGCATTTAGTTTTTGGATTATAACTTCAGTTGGAATTTAATTTGGCAATGGAACGTATACATTTATATTATTCACAAACTTTAGAATTAATGCTGTAGTATTTTAAAGTTAATTAATTTGCTATAGATCTCAATGGTGGATGGAGCTAGCATTCAGAATGAGTTGTCCTCATCCAATCAGAGTGAGAACTGAGTCTGTCAATCATTTTTGAAATTCCATCTTCCACCTTGGTCCCAGCTTCAATTCAGTCATCAGTGAGGACAGTCGTGGCTAATTTTCGCCCATTCTGTATTGCCAGCTATTCCTTCTTATTGACAAGGAATTATAGCTTATTTCCATCTGCAATCAGTGAGTCTTTGCCTCCCCCTGCCTATGATATTATCTGAGCAGGGAGGAGAGTGTTGGCTTTGAGCTTCAGCTCCTGATGTCGCAGCGGTTGCCTCACATTGTGGCATTTAGATCGCTGTGGTGCTTGTCACCTGATCTACCACAGGAGCTTGTTTTCCATTCTCCTTCAAGGCTTCTTTGTTGGGGCAGCGGCCCAGGAGACAGGGCAAGTGGTGGTGCCTGTTGAAGCCATTAAGCGTAGCCCTTTTCCATCAGGCTACTGACAGGGGCGCGGATTGGGCTGTTTACAGATTGATTAGCCCTCCACCAGTTGTAGGAGCCTCGCGCTTGGATCAAAAGACTTGCCGCATTACTTTGCAAAAGTATACTGCTGGGGGGCCTTGATTTAGGATGCTTGAGCTTGTTTGCAATCGGTCTACCCTCTCCTCATCGATCCTGATGGCAGCCAGGGACTCAAGGCAAGCATACAGAATCAAGATGGAGGATTTCCTCCCTTTTCTTCCTTTCCGCCGCTGCCTTGTCCCTGGACTGCAAAAGGGCTTGCCCTTGGTCGGCACCGACACCCGTTTACCCCCCCCCCCCCCGCCAGTTTGCTCCTGAGCCTGTGGCAGCCATTTTCTTTCATTGGTTGCCAGGCAGGCTGATTCCAAGATGGCGGACACCATGGATTCCACCTCAGGCCCCAAAAGCCCTGGGCAAGAGGCAGAGGAAATCTGCCCGAACAGAACCCAGGGAAGATTGGCATCATTGTCCTTCTTGCTCCAGAGAGTCCCACTGTTTTGTTATGTCGGGCTCTCTGGTAGACTCCTCCCAAAAATTCACAGGTACAAATTTCAGACACACACACGTTTGAAAATTCAAAACAATGTTATTTATAATGAAAATTCCCTTAACCTAAGCCCTCTTTTGGTAGACAAAGAGCACTCGTCTCCAAACAAACTGGTAATTTATACAAGTCCCTTATCAGTTCTGTGATACTTAGCTTGCAGCTGTGAGGCAATTCACAGTCCTTCTTCTTTCCCAAAGTGAAACACACTTTACTCTGGTTTAGTTTCAAAGCGGGGGGAAAATCAGCACACAAAAGGTCAAAGTCGGTAAAGCAGTCACGAAACACAACGATCAGATAATCCTCCACAATGGCCAAACCCACAGGCTGCTATTTATAGCAGCCTCACTAATTACCACAGTCTCACCCAACCACAGATGGCCTCATTTTCTTTGATAATAATCTCTCAGTTGTTGTTGCCTATGCATCGCTCTCTGCATGCGTGGGTGAATCCAAGGAGGAGCTAGATAATTGATCACCTTCTGAGCTGTCTGCCACACTCTCCTCCTCCCTGTCACTCATGTCTTCTTGGTCAGAGGAGCCTTCATCAGCTGATTCCACCAGGGGCAAAACAGGCCTGCAGCATGTGGATGTCTCCCCCACATCCACAGTCCTTGGGGCAGGAGCTGGGCCAGAGCTAACCACAACATGTTTTATCTTTCATTTTTCCATGTTTTCATTTCTCCCCTAAACCAAATACAGTGGTACCTCAAGATACGAACCCCTCGTCTTACGAACAACTCGTGATACGAACCTGGAGTTCAGAAAAATTTTGCCTCTTTTTACAAACTTTTTTCGAGTTACGAACCGGCGTTCGGAGACTGCTGGGAAGCCGCGCGGCTGTTTTAAAAGGTGACAGCCGGGTGGCGGGGCTTCCCAGAAGCCTCCCGAACGCCGGTTCGTAAGTCGAAAAACGTTCGTAAGAAGAGGCAAAATTTTTCTGAACCCCGGGTTTGGTTCGGGAGGTTGCTGGGAAGCCCCCCAGCCCGGCTGTCACCTTTTAAAACAGCCGCGCGGCTTCCCAGCTGTCTCCGAATGCCGAACGCGGAAGTTCGGGTTTGGCGTTCGGCTTCGGGAGACAGCTGGGAAGCCGCGCGGCTGTTTTAAAAGGTCACAGCCGGCCTGGGGGGCTTCCCAGCACCCCCCGAACCCCGAACTTTTGCTGAACTTCCGGGTTCGGGGTTCGGGGGGGGGGGTGCTGGGAAGCCCCCCAGGCTGGCTGTGACCTTTTAAAACAGCCACGCGGCTTCCCAGCAGTCGCCGAACGCCCTTTTTTTGCGGGGGGTTTTTTGGTTGCACGGATTAATTGACTTTACATTGTTTCCTATGGGAAACAATGTTTCGTCTTACGAACCATTCGTCTTATGAACCTCCTCCTTGCACCAATTAAGTTCGTATCATGAGTTATTACTGTACTTATTTTTTAAATGTAGGTTTATAGAATATGATGGAGCAAAGATACGTGTCTAAATGATTTTTGCTCTTTGGAACAAGTATACTGCTTCACTGGGGGTGGGGGTGGGGTGGGGAGAATAAACTGGCACCAAAGTGAGTACAGGTAGTCCTTGACTTCTGACCACAATTGAGCTCAGAATTTATGTTGTTCAGTGAGACAAGTGAATTTTGCCTCATTTTATGACCTTTCTTGCCACAAATAGTTAAGTAAACGAATGCTTTTGTTAAGCTAGCAACACGGTTATAAAGTGAATTTGGCTTCCCCATGAGGACACTGCAGCTATCATAAATATTAGCCAGCTGTCAAGCATGTGAATTTTGACCATCATTTTGCAACGTCCCTGTGAAAAAACAATCACGGGTCATTTTTTTCTGTGCTGTTGTAACTTTGGACACTCACTAAACAAATGGATGGAAATCGAGAACTACCTGTAGAATCCAAGGTTTTTATATTGCTCAAATGGTATTATGTGTGCCTTTAAAGAATATAAATGAAAGATTTTTCAATAATTGGTTTTGATTATATCCATGGGAAAAAGAATTTTCATGTCATCATGAATTTTTTCCAGAAAATTATTGTGTAACTTTCAGGGTGGATATATCATTGGCTAAATAGAACTTACAGCTTAGTGGTTTTCTACTTGACAAAAGGATTATTTTATAAATATAACATGTTGTATAAGCTATTCTCATTCTTTGCAAAACAGTATCGTTTTTCTGAACAAACAACGTATATTGAGGTCAAATGAATGCAAAGCCAAGAGTGGTCAGATATTAGCTGAGCTGTGTATGAATCTTAACGAAAGTAAAGTAATACTGAAACTACTGTGGGAGTACAGTGGTGGGGGGTGAGATAGCTTGAGTGCAGGAAACATTTTCTTAGGCTATGAAACATTGTGCTTTTCCTCTGAATAATAACATTAAGTTTGAAAACATGAAATAAAAATAAACTGTAGTGTAGATGCTGCTGTACTTGAATTCTCTGTTTTTCTTTTTTCAATATGCATTAGTAAAATGAAAGAGAAGTATCTCAGAAATTACTGCACAAAAAGCAGTGTTCATGCTATTGTAATCTAGCCGGGGTGAAATGCTCTTGATTCGTTCGTGCCTGTCAGTTGTCGAAGAGCCGGCTGCAGAGGCAGTGTGAGGCTCCACCCACCTGTCTGGATGCCACCATTTGGGTTCTTTTACCCTCTGTGCATGCAGAGAACGCTTTGCGCCTGTGCAGAGAGTAAAAGAACACAAATGGCGGCATCTGGGTGGGTGGGAGGAGCCTCATGCTGCGTTCACGATTGGCTCTCCAAAGACTGACAGGCATGAGTGAACTGGGAGCATTTCACCTCTGAACTTAGCTGATTACAGTGGCACCTCTACCTACAAACGCCTCTACGTACAAACTTTTCTAGATAAGAACCAGGTATTCAAGATTTTTTGCCTCTTCTCAAGAATTATTTTCCACTTACAAACCCGAGCCTCTGAAACTATAACCGGAAAAAGCAGGGGGAAGCCTCTGTGGGGCCTCTCTAGGAATCTCCTGGGAGGAAACAGGGCCGGAAAAGGCGGGGAGAAGCCTCCGTGGAGCCTCTCTAGGAATCTCCTGGGAGGAAACGGCCTCCACCCTCCCTGTGGTTTCCCCAGTTGCACGCATTATTTGCTTTTACATTGATTCCTATGGGAAAAATTGCTGCTTCTTACACACTTTTCTATTTAAGAACCTGGTCACGGAACGAATTAAGTTTGTAAGTAGAGGTACCACTTTAATTTGAAAACGGGACATTGAATTTATTGCATGTCATAAGATATTTTGCAGCTGAAGCATTGTAGTATTGTTGCTAATTATTGTTACCATCTAAAATGATACAAGTCTTGAGAATGTGCCACTTAAGAATGTGCAGGAATGCATATCAAGCCTCTCTTACTCTCTTTTTAGAGGTTGAGAAAGTATTAGAGCAGGCGTATTTTTTTTTACAGATTTACATAGCTGCTTCAGAAGCTGTGCCCAGCATTTTAGTCATGCATACACCCAAATTGCAGAAACTCCTGGCAACAGCTTTTCAATCAGTGTTGTGAGGCTGATGTGGCTGTTTTTTTTTAAAAAGTATTCGTCTGCACTACCATATATTAGAAAGCACCACTTTTGAACAAATTGAATAGCTTTAATACCTTCAACTACTTAGCTTTTTAAAAAAAAAAGTTAAAACCAATCTTTGAACTGAAATTTTCAGTGCATTCCCAGCTGGTACATTTCTGTTCAGATTACATAAAAACTTGTAATTTCGTTAAAAATAAGAAAGGAAATAAAAGGACAGTTGTTTGAAAATATTGAGGTGGAACAAAGTGCTAAGTGATTTTAAGGAAGTTGATATCAGGCATTGAATTTTTGTATGCTTTATAGGAAATTGACTATGATTGTTCCAAGATAGGATCAGATCAGTCTGTTGTGTTATGACTTCTGTGGTTGTAGGAGTCTTCCTTAATCCATAGCCTGTATTTTTTAAAAATAACTTTTATATGATTGGTTGCCAACATCATTTCAAAACATGAAATCTGATTGTATTATGGATTCCAGATTCATTTTATATAAAGATAGCACTTACAAGGCAGGTTTCAAATTAGGTAGACAAGATTTTGCTTTTTTAAATAAAATACTGACATCCTCACTGTTTGTTTTTAATGCATTGGTCAAATTTTGCAGTCTTTGATCTACAAACTGCTGAAAACTAAGCATTATTCCATTCTATAAGGTTTAATTCCCATTCCTACCTGTTGTTTGTAAGTTTTTTAAAAATAAAATTCTGCTTACAGTTGTAGGGAATCCCCCCACTTCTCCCAAAACTATCATTTATAATGTTGCATTTTTGTTTTCAAGTAAAAGGAATATATAGCAAGGTAATGATTTTCAAGACAATAATATGGTTTTATTGTCAGATATTGTGTTGAAAACAATTGTAAGGCAATTGTTTTGTAATACATTGCAAGATATTTAGAAGTTCTTAAAAATATGTGGTGATCATATTAATTTATGTCATTTGGATCAGAATATATTATATAGAGTTAAAAACATTGTTTATAAAACTATACAGCCAGATCAAAATTCTAAGAAAAAAAAATGGGGGTTCTTAAAAATTATATTTCATACTTAGTAGGGAATTTTGCTGCATCTAATGTATTATTAATGCGATTATATATAGAATGAGATTATAGTCTGAAGGGGGAACAGTTAAAAAAGGAAATATGAAAAAGCTTTGTAATGACATTACTGCTCCTGGAAATTACAGCCTACTTTCCATTTCTCCCATGCCTCCTGGAAGGAGAGTCCAGCATGGTTTAGCTCAAGTCTTATTGGTAGGACTGAGTTTCAAATTAACATAAATAAATAATAATTAGGTACCGCCCCCTTGCTGCCCCAAGTACCCAGTTTTAAAAAACTCAGTCGAGGTTAAGGACATGAGTTTTTCTCTCTCCCTTTGGGTTGAGTATGTAAATGTAGTTTAATGTATATTAAATGTTTGTGAACCTTGTAATTTTTTCCCTTTTTTCTCCTTTACTAGGTTCCTGTTTCTGATGGGGTCTCTGCCCTCCGCGGGCACCACCCCCACCTTTTCTCCTTTTGGGGCCTCTTCTCTCAGCGGGTACTGCCCACCGAGGAGCAACGGGGCTATAATTATAATAATAATTACTGACCTGGTGGTCTAGTGAGCCCATATCACCCCAGATGGGGGGGGTCCGCCCCTCCCCAATCTCGGGGGCGGCGAGAGACGGAGAATGCCGGAATTAAAGCCGCGGCGGCCTTTAGGAGCCGCCAAACAGCTGTTCGAGCGCTCGCAAAGAGCGAGCGGCTAGCGGGGATTGCTGCTTCGTCGGGCAGCCGTGGATGGCGCCGAGAGACAGGAGAGCAAGAGAAAAAGCCGCGGCGACCGTTAGGAGCCGCCGAACAGCTGTTGAAGCGCTCGCAATAGCGAGCTGCATGGGAGGCTTCTATATCGCCTCACGTCGCCATTTTTTTGTTGCTGGCACCAAGCCAAGAGCGCGAACGGCATGGATTGCCGTTTTAATTAGGCGCGAACTGGGCAGCTGGCCAAGTTATCTGCTTTAGGCAGTCTGCCCGGTGACAGCAGAAGGGGTCACGTGACCGGCTGACAGCCTATGAGAACGCTGCCTTTTCACTGCCAGCTTGCCTGCTTGCTCATCTTTGTGTGGCAGAGCTTTCTATTCCTGAACAAACGACTGTGGCTGTTCATTGTTTGTGGCTTGGATTGTGAGTACGCTGCCCCATATCAATAAATATGGCAGATCAACTTGTCACTGGGGAGGAGCAGGCCCAGGCAGCCAAAACTCCGATTAAGGGGAAGGATAAGGCCAACAAGCCTAAAAATAAGCCTTCTCAATCCAGCTCCTCTCTTCGTGAGGCTGAGAGGAAGATCAAGGCCCTAGAGCAGCGTCTGGAGGCGGCCTTGTCCCCCCCCATCGTAGGAGGACTAACTATAGGCCCGTTCCAGCCCCTTCCTCCATCTGCTCTTTCACCTGCGCTTTCTATGGGGCTCCAGGGCACCGCAACAGAGAGAGACTGGTCCCCTGACAGGCAGATTCCCCCTCCATTGCCATCACCTGCAGCGAGGCCTGAGAGGCCTACCTCCTCTCATAGGCAGGCACTGTCTCAAGGGGAGCTACAGACACCATGTTATGTGCCTTCATCTACCTTCACCCCCACGGCAGCGGGGCTTAGAGACAATGCAGATGCTTGGCAGGCCTTTGCCCCTGCTATACAGGACATTGTGGCCAATGCATTTACGCAGGGCATAGCTGCGGCAACACAACGAGCCAATGTGTTTCCCTCTCAGCCTATCCAGCCCAGAGACATCTGGTCAGCACCACCGCCCCCGACTGGGCTGGGTTCTGTATCCATGGACCATACTGACTTTGAAGAGGACAGTGACCACGGTGAGGGCCTGTCAGATGATGAGTTCACTGTTCCAGAGCAGCCAGCAGTGGCGGGACTCTTTAAACCCTCCTTGTATAGGGTTTTATTGCGCAAGGCAAAACAAGCCTTAGATGTGCCAGGAGCAACCCCACTAGTGGAGCCATCAGAGGGGCCACGCACCTCGGCTGCTTTATGCAAGGAACCCGCTAAGGAATCGGACAAGGTTCCTGCTTTGGAGATTTTCCTCGAGAATGTCAAGCGCCCGTGGCAACATCCGGCGGCGGCACAGGGGCCTTCTAACCTGGAACGCAGGTTTTATACCTTTGATGACAGCATGGAGACGCTACTCCAGTTCCCCCCCGTGGACAAGCCGGTGGCCACTTTGGTTTCCCGCACGGTTGTGCCTTCAGAGACGGCGGACAATTTGAAACCGGATGAGAGGAGAGCGGAGACTCTTCTCAAAAAGACCCACCAGATGGCCGCCTGGGCTCTTCGAGCAGCTTCCACTGCCTCCTTCTTCAGTCGGGCATCCATTATGTGGATTCAGGAGGTTCAGGCGAGACTGGCTCCTGAAGAGACTCGACTGCGGCAGGACTTGAATAAGCTCCTCGCTACTGCGGAATTTTCCACAGATGCCACCCTGCATGCCGCGAAATTTGCCTCCAGGGCTATGGCTTCCACCATCGCGTCTAGGCGCCTGCTTTGGCTCAGGAACTGGCAGGTGGATGCCAAGTCCAAGTGGACTTTGTCTTCAGCTCCCTTTGAGGGCACTAAATTGTTCGGGGAGGCCCTAGATCCTGTCCTGGTGGAGGATAAGGATAAAAGGAAGGTCCTCCCAAGATCTTTCCGCCGCCAGGACCGCAGGGCTGGTCCGTACTCCCGTAGGCAGTCCTTTCGGTGGGACTCGTGGTCCGCCCCTTCACAGCAGGCCAGACCTTACTCGCAGGGGGCCTTTTCCTCATCCTACAGGAATGACCGACAGTATTCCCAGGAACGAGGCAGAGGTTTCTCCCAGACGAGACGCCCATACCGGGGATACCAACAACGGAACGCCAGACGTGCCAAGTGACTGCCCGGACGACATTCCTTTGGGGGGCAGGCTACAAAAGTTCAGCGACAGATGGCGAGCTACCACCTCAGACCCTTGGGTCTTAGCCACTATCTCGCAGGGGCTAAAGATCGAGTTTCTACACGATCCTCCAAACCATTTTACTGCCTGTCCGGTCCCCAGAGACTTCGAAAGGAGGTCTCTGTTGGATCAGGAAATTCTCCACCTTTTACAAATCCAGGCGATCGAACCTGTTCAGGACAATTCCAAGGGTACGGGATTCTATTCAAGGGTGTTCCTTGTACCCAAGGCCTCCGGGGGTTGCAGGCTCATCTTGAACCTCAAACGTCTCAACCAGTATATTCTGTATCGACGGTTCAAGATGGCCTCCCTCCGCTCCATCCTGGCCTCTGTTCGGGCAGGGGACCTGCTTACTTCAGTGGATCTAAAGGAGGCCTACCTGCACATTCCCATACACCCGTACCATCGACAATTCCTTCGATTCTGTCTACACAACGTCCATTACCAGTACAGGGCCATGCCCTTTGGCCTATCATCGGCCCCACGTACCTTTACGAAGGTACTGGATGCACTACTGGCCGATCTGCGGTCCCGCCCTATACGGATTCTCGCATATCTGGACGACATCTTACTTCTGTCTCCAACCCGCCAGAGGGCGCACAAGGACTTACGAACCACGATGTCTTGTCTTCAGCGTCATGGTTTTACCATCAACACGCCAAAAAGCCATTTGACTCCTGCCACCAGACTCATTCATCTGGGTGCGGTGATCGATACGGTCTCTCAAAGAGTGTATCTATCCCCGGACAGACAGCACCGCATCTGTTCCCTCATAGCCGGCCTTCAACAGAGCCGAACGGTGCCGTTGTCTTTCCTGTCAAAGGTACTCGGGACCCTGGTATCCTGCGTGGACATTGTCCCTTGGGCCCGTTACCATTATCGACTTCTCCAGTGGACCTTGCTCCCGTTTCAGCGTCGCAGATTGAGTCATACACACCGTCTCACCGTCGTGGGATGCGAGTTACAACACTCCCTCCGCTGGTGGAGATCTGCAGCACTGCGGCAGGGCACTTCCTTCGGACCATGCCATCACACGATCCTCACCACAGACGCCAGTCTGCTGGGGTGGGGGGCTCACATCCAGTCCCAGGTGGCTCAGGGCTTCTGGAGCCCCCAGGAACTATGTTCAATAAACATCAATTTCTTGGAGTTGAGAGCTGTCCGCTTGGCCTTGCTGGCCTTCGCCACCTTACTGGAAGGTCACCACGTCCTTGTACGCACGGACAACGTAGCGACCAGGGCGCATTTAAATCACCAGGGCGGAACGCGCTCTCTCAGGTTGATGGAAGAGACGGTCCTCCTCTTCAACTGGGCGGAGACTCATCTTTCCTCCCTCCATGCAGAGCACATCGCGGGGGAGGACAACAAGCAGGCGGATTGGCTCAGTCGCCAGGAACTGGACCCGGCGGAGTGGCGGCTCGATCCGGACCTGTTCCAGGAAGTCTCGCGTCGGTTCGGGGAACCGGTGGTGGATCTATTCGCTACCCCCCAGAATACCCAACTCCGGAGGTTCTACTCCCGGTTTCCAACTCCGGGAGCCGAAGGAGTCAATGCATTACATCTTCAGTGGCCAAAGGTCCTACTGTACGCCTTCCCCCCGATTCCACTCATTCCATCAGTGGTAAGGAAGATCCTGTCGGAGGAGGCGGAGGTGATCTTGCTAGCGCCTCATTGGCCTCGGAGACCGTGGTTTGCGGACCTCAGAGAACTGTCCATTTCTCCACCGTGGAGGATACCGGACGACCGGATATGCCTCAGCCAGGGGTTCGTGTACCACCCGGAACCTCAATGGTTTCACTTAACCGCATGGCATTTGAAGGGGACAGGTTGAGGAGCTGTCTCCTTCCCGAGAATGTTATCGCGACTATTCAAGCGGCTCGACGCCCTTCCACAGTCCGAATTTATCAGGCAACATGGGCAGCCTTTCATTCCTTCTGCAAGGACAGGAACCTTCGACCACAGGATTCCTCAGTCATCCCTGTCCTGGAATTCTTGCAAAAGGGTTTGGAGAAAGGTTTGGCGCCAAACACGCTAAAACGCCAGGTCGCAGCGCTTGCCACCATTATAAAGCGGGACGATGGGGGACCTTTAACTAGTCACCCTTGGATTAAGGATTTTCTCAGAGGGGCTACCAACACGCATCCCCCTCCTGTTCGTCGTTTTCCCACATGGGACTTGACCTTGGTCCTTCAGGCCCTCACGGGACCACCGTTTGAACCGTTGAGAACTGTTCCATTGCGTTACCTTTCCTTTAAGACGGCCTTTTTGGTGGTGGTCACCTCGGCAAGGCGGGTTTCCGAACTGTCCGCCCTGTCGGTCAGATCAGACTTGTGTCAATTTTATCCAGACAGAGTTTGTTTACGTCTGGACCCCACCTTTCTTCCAAAGATTAACTCTCACTTTCACAGGGCTCTAGAGCTGGTGTTACCGGATTTCTGTGCTCACGGTACTCACCCTTTAGAGCTTAAATGGCACAAGATAGACGTACGCAGAGCGCTGAAGCTTTACATCAGGCGTACCGGCAGTTCTCGCAAGACTGAGGCTTTGTTTGTTTCGTTTAGTGCTAGCAAACTGGGCCTCAAGGTATCATCTAATACTATCAGCCAGTGGGTGAGACTATGTATAGTTGAGGCATACAAAGCGAGCGCAAGGACTCCACCGAGTGGTATACAGGCTCATTCGACAAGGAGTGCGGCTTCTTCGGCAGCTTGGGCGTCACAAGCTCCCCTTGAAGATATCTGCAGAGCCGCGGCCTGGAGTTCACCCACAACTTTTATTCGCCATTACAAATTGGACACCTTCGCTTCAGCTGAAGCTGCTTTTGGCAGACGGGTACTCCAGAAGGTGTGCGGGGAGGTACCACCCATGGTTCACAATCTCCCTCCCTGAACCTTGGACCTTGGGTATATCCCATGCTGGACTCTCCTTCCAGGAGGCATGGGAGAAGAACCGTTGTACCTACCTGAACGGTCTTCTCGATGCCCTGGAAGGAGAGTCCATACCCTCCCGAAGAACCATGGGAGTTTTGGTTTGATGATACTGTTTCTTATGTTATTATGGTTGTTAATAAAGTTCATTACCTTTACATCTTTTCGTTTTTTAAAACTGGGTACTTGGGGCAGCAAGGGGGCGGTACCTAATTATTATTTATTTATGTTAATTTGAAACTCAGTCCTACCAATAAGACTTGAGCTAAACCATGCTGGACTCTCCTTCCAGGGCATCGAGAAGACCGTTCAGGTAGGTACAACGGTTCTTCTGGTTGCCAACATATTTGAGTATACAGTGGTACCTCAAGATACGAACCCCTCGTCTTACGAACAACTCGTGATACGAACCCGGGGTTCAGAAAAATTTTGCCTCTTCTTACGAACTTTTTTCGAGTTACGAACCGGCGTTCGGAGACTGCTCCCAAAAATTCACAGGTACAAATTTCAGACACACACACGTTTGAAAATTCAAAACAATGTTATTTATAATGAAAATTCCCTTAACCTAAGCCCTCTTTTGGTAGACAAAGAGCACTCGTCTCCAAACAAACTGGTAATTTATACAAGTCCCTTATCAGTTCTGTGATACTTAGCTTGCAGCTGTGAGGCAATTCACAGTCCTTCTTCTTTCCCAAAGTGAAACACACTTTGCTCTGGTTTAGTTTCAAAGCGGGGGGAAAATCAGCACACAAAAGGTCAAAGTCGGTAAAGCAGTCACGAAACACAACGATCAGATAATCCTCCACAATGGCCAAACCCACAGGCTGCTATTTATAGCAGCCTCACTAATTACCACAGTCTCACCCAACCACAGATGGCCTCATTTTCTTTGATAATAATCTCTCAGTTGTTGTTGCCTATGCATCGCTCTCCGCATGCGTGGGTGAATCCAAGGAGGATACGAACCCCTCGTCTTACGAACAACTCGTGATACGAACCTGTAGTTCAGAAAAATTTTGCCTCTTCTTACGAACTTTTTTCGAGTTACGAACCGGCGTTCGGAGACTGCTGGGAAGCCGCGCGGCTGTTTTAAAAGGTGACAGCCGGGCGGCGGGGCTTCCCAGAAGGCTCCCGAACGCCGGTTCGTAACTCGAACAAAGTTCGTAAGAAGAGGCAAAATTTTTCTGAACCCCGGGTTCGGTTCGGGAGGTTGCTGGGAAGCCCCCCAGCCCGGCTGTCACCTTTTAAAACAGCCGCGCGGCTTCCCAGCTGTCTCCCGAAGCCGAACGCGGAAGTTCGGCTTTGGCATTCAGCTTCAGGAGACAGCTGGGAAGCGGCGCGGCTGTTTTAAAAGGTCGCAGCCTGCCTGGGGGGCTTTCCAGCACCCCAGGCCGGCTGCGACCTTTTAAAACAGCTGCGCGGCTTCCCAGCAGTCGCCGAAAGTCGTTTTTTTGCGGGGGGGTTTTGGTTGCACGGATTAATTGACTTTACATTGTTTCCTATGGGAAACAATGTTTCGTCTTACGAACCTTTCGTCATACGAACCTCCTCCTTGCACCAATTAAGTTCGTATCATGAGGTATTACTGCATATAGCTTTGTTCATCACTTAGAAATACTGTAGTCCTCTATTTATGACCCCAGTTGAGCCCCATATTTCTGTTGTTAACTGAGACATTTGCCAAGTGAGTTTCCCCCCATTTTACGACCTTTCTTACCACCATCATTCAGTGAATCACTGAAGTTGATAAGCTAGGAACATGGTTAATAAATGAATCTGGCTTCCCCATTGACTTTGCTTGTCAACGGGTTGCAAAAGGTGATCACATGACTTTGGGACACTACAACAGGCATTAATGTGAACCAGTTGCCAAGCATCTAAATTTTGATCACAAGATCATGGGGATGCTGAAAAAGTTATAACTTTGAAAAATATTCATAAGTCACATTTTTCAGTACCTTTGAACTATTGTATGTCAAGGGCTACCTGTACCAAGAATTGTATTTAGAGTATGTATATAATTTCCCATTAAATATATCAATCAAAATCTTAAAATTAGTTTAAAAATGTAAGACAGTTCCAAATCAAATACTCTAAATGATTGACCACTTCCTGATTATTTTTGAAACTGAATGGTTCAACTGCGTGTGTATATGCTTGCGCTCTCTTTTACGTATGCCTTTATAATTACATACTCTTGAATTTCATGAAGATGATAAATGTCTTTTTTGTTGACAGAAAACTGTAGCACAAAAGTGGATATTTGAGGCCTGAGAAGATTTTATATTAAAGGAAAACAGGACATCTTTATATTCAGTAAGTAAAATGTTTTGTTTAAATGTTCTGCTTAAATCTTTCATTAATAGATTTATTAATATTAGTTATAATTCCCCAATAAATAAGAAACTGCTTTAAAATTCTGCATTGTAACTCTGAAATGAGTTACAGTATTACTCTGAAAAGGAGAAAAACTGCATTTCCTAATATGCCTAGTGTGAATACTTTTCCCTGGTTCCTCATAAGTAAGTAGAGTGCTATCCAGGAACAGGCATTATTTTCTCATGAGGGCTTATGGGATTCCATTATGAGAGGTAAGGTAAGGCATATTACTGAGAGCTCAAGAACTCATTGTTCACCACGCTGCAATCTCAGTATGTCATAGACCAGATATGGCAAACCTTTTTTGGCTCCGGTGACAAAAGGATGCATGCGGGAGAGATAGGGGCCACGCATGTGCCCACACCCATAATGCAATGCCCTACCATGCACACATGTGCACAACCACTGCACTGCCCCCTCACGCATGCACACAACTCCCCCCGTGGTGCCCCCCCCATGTGTACAGGCCTCCGGACATCAGTGAGGGGGCACAATCTGAGGTTAGTTGGGGGAAAGGTCAGAAGCAACATGAGAAAATATTATTTTACTGAAAGAGTAGTAGATGCTTGGAACAAATTTCCAGCAGACGTGGTTGGTAAATCCACAGTAACTGAATTTAAACCTGCCTGGGATAAATATATTTCCATCCTATGATAAAATACAGGAAAAAGTATAAGGGCAGACTGGATGGACCATGAGGTCTTTTTCTGCTGTCAATCTTCTGTTTCTATGACTTCTGGTTGGCCATTTTCACCATTCTCAGGCTTCAGGAGGCTTTCCTGAACCTTGGAAAGGGTGAAAAATGGCCCAACAACCCAGCTGGAATTTCCCCCCCTGAACTTCTGTTTGGCCCATTGGGCTGTTTTTTGCACCCCACGATTCAGGAGGCTTTCCTGAGGCCTGGGAAGAGCGAAAACAGCCGAAAATCAGCTGGCCAGCGCCCGCATGCGTACTGGAGCTGACAGGGCAACACCTTGCATGCCTTCAGATATGGCTTCGCCATCACTGTCATAGACTATACTAGACCCTACATTTGATATTTTCTAGGAAAGTTCTGAAAGTGCTAAAAAAATAAATAAAAGGACCTTGTGGGTTTTTTTTTGCAATGATCTATTGTGAGGTCAATTCACTTCCTGACTTCACTCAGAACGGCCCATTCGCAGGCTATGAAGAGTTCCTAAAGGGTAAAATGGTCTTTGCATCCCTGTCATTTGCTGATATTTAGAGATTTAAAAAATCAGTAAAAATAATGAGGCTGTGATAGCTGGCCTGCTAGTGCCCGCTCCTTCTCCTGTTGTGGAGGAAACTCTGGTGATTGATGTGGTCACTTTTGACTGCTCTCATTCTCTTGATAAGGGTTGTTTGGCTGCTTTGTTTATCAGAAACCTAGTAGCACTGAAGCAGATGGGGGATAACTCTTGAGTACTAGTATAAACATGATGTGAATTCAGCACACAAGTTAGATCCTGTTCTGTGGCAATGGTGGTGCGAAGAATGGCATTTGTTTTCTACTCTTGCATATTTGCAGTGCTGTTACTTGGAGGAGTTTGGCTCCGTCTTCTCTAGGACCTTAAAAGAATGGTTCAGAACCCTTGATTCATTGTGCGTAGCATTTCAAAAAGAAAATCTTCACAACAATTTGAAAGCTGCATGCCGTTTTCTACAGCTAGTATTTGAGACTTTTGAGTGGTTGAGCAATCAGGTTTCTGAGCAAGAAATGGCAAATTGAAGATTACGGTGGAATGAAAAACTGGAGTAACAAGGAGAGTGCGTAGAATTGCCTTCCTATGCTCCATACAATAGGTTCCCCAGAAGGGATCACAAGACAGCAGCTTCCAGTCAGTTTAGAGCGCTAGAAAAACAAGGGAATAGCCATCTTTTGCTCCAATTATAGTCAACACCTTCAAAAGGACACTGGATTCGCATAATTCCTTTTCTAACATTTTCAGGAATTGCTTGCTTACTGCTTTTCAGCTTGTAGGAACCTTTGGATTGAAAAGTTTTCTAGCACTGTGTGAGTTTCTTTCAATCCTTAGCAAAAGAAGCCTTAAATACTAGTTTAAGGAGTTGATTTTTGTCCCCTTTTTGGAATAAACAGCAAAAGAGTAGTTAGAATGTTGATTTTGAAAAGTTACAAATGGACTGAGGGGTAGCTGTGGATATGACTTTACAGAGGATTTTAAACAACTGGATCAGAAAATGTTTAAAGAATTTTCTTCAGGTATGATTGCTGACCTTAGACTTTTTGAACATTACTGAACTTAAAAGTCAAGTTCAACCTGCTTCTTTTTTTTGATATCAGGGGCACAAGTGTTCTATAAGCCACCAATAATTTTGCATTTTTAAATTAAAAATTACAGAATATTATGTTGAAAATGAACTTTTAAAAATACTTTTATGTCTGTTTTGTAAAATGTTTAAATTAATCCTATCCATTGTTATGAAAAATGTTGGTAAAATTTGCTTTGATTCAAATAAAACGCATTCATTGGGCTTTTAGAAATGAATGGGGGGGAAATAGAAGAAACTCTTAATTTCCGACTAATATAACAAATGACAGCTATTGATCATAGGGCAAAATGTTATGAGACATTGGCAATAAATTAGTGTCACAACCTAACAATTAAGTTTGGCTTTCCTTGGAAATGCTGCCTTTTCTGGCATATCTGGTGGCATGGTATATACAGTAATAGTATAATCACAATCTTTTGAATTTCTGTGGGAGAGAAACCTATTAGTAAACTTAATGAACCTAAGCTAATAATACAGTTTATTTTCTTTCCATGCATGCTTGCAAATCAAATCCTGTTGGCTTCTGCCAAGTATTCATGAATAGAATAGAAAGCTGAGTAATTTTTATAGATGATGCACCATGTAATTCAATGCAGAACAATATCACACTTTCCTTTACATCAAACACTTTGAAGTACTATCAGATAGAATCAGTTTTGTAATTTGCTGTCTGCTATTTTTTTGCATTTGAACCATTAAAAAAATCACAGTATGTGGTTTATATTCATTCAAGAAGTTATAACTAAAGGTATGGTTTGATGCTGGTTTATGAACTCTAGATTGCTTTAAAAGTGGTTTCTCATGTCTGAGTTTTGAATCTCGGCATGTTATAGTTTGATATTATGTCCCAATAGGAGGAGAAGGGGCAGAAGCTTTGCAAGAAAAAAATGCTCAGGATAAACTATGTTTGCCTGCTTTTTTTCTGTTAGCTTGCCATCTCTCCATGCCAGCAGTCTTCCTTCTGTAGCCAGTTTCTTCCTGATTGATTGCAAGACTGAGTACTGTAATCTGAATTCCTGTGCCATGCCAAATATTTACATTTATTTAATAGGAAAAATGCCAATATCATTGAAGCACAATTTCCCAGAATACTTGTATTATGGAACGTGCTACCATAGGATGTAGCATTAATTTCCACATTGAATGGCATAAAATGCAGGCTACAAAATTCATGACGGATAAGAGTGTTTACAGTACAGTGATCAGGAATGATGTTGGCTATGTACAGTGATACCTTGTCTTACAAACTTAATTGGTTCTGGGACGAGGTTCTTAAGGTGAAAAGTTTGTAAGACAAAACAATGTTTCCCATAGGAATCAATGGAAACGTGATTAATGCGTGCAAGCCCAAAATTCACCCCTTTTGCCAGCCAAAGCACCCATTTTTGCGCTGCTGGGATTCCCATGAGGTTCCCATCCATGGGAAACCCCACCTCTGGATTTCTGTGTTTTTGCAATGCTGGAGAGGAATCCCAGTAGGGGAATCCCATCATCGCAAAAACGAGCGCTTTGCTGGCAATAGAAGTCCGGAGGTGGGGTTTCCTAGCGAAGGGAGCATCAGTGAAATCGCAGCATCACAAAAACACTGAAGTCCTCTAAACCCCACCTCCGGACCTCTGTGTTTTTGTGATGCTGCGATTTCACTGAGGCTCCCCTCACTGGGAAACCCCACCTCCGGACTTCCGTTGCCAGTGAAGTGCCCGTTTTTGCGCTGCTGGGATTCCCCTGCTGGGATTCCTCTGCAGCATCACAAAAACACGGAAGTCTGGAGATGGGGTTTCCCAGGGAGGGGAACCTCAGTGGAATCCCAGCAGCACAAAAACGGGTGCTTTGCTGGCAACAGGAGTCCGGAGGCAGCAGCGGTGGGTTTGTAAGGTGAAAATAGGTTGTAAGAAGAGGCAAAAAAATCTTAAACCCCGGGTTTGTATCTCAAAAAGTTTGTATGATGAGGCGTTTGTAAGACGAGGTATCACTGTATTTCTATTTCAAGTTTCTGGAAAGCATGAGCAGGAAAGGGTGTTATGTTCCTGTGCTCTATGTGGACGTTCAGTAACCACTTGGTTGGCAATGTGGCAACAGAATGCTGAAATTGAAGATTTTTGATGTGAAACACTTGATGTCCATGGGGGGAACTAGAAATGTTAAAAAGAACATACCAGTACTAGAAAAACAAACCATCCAAAAAAGGAAGTCAACTCAATAACAATCTCCTCATAAAAAGAAAGAAAAGCAAGAGTTCTTGGTCAACCATCATTCATGCAGAAAATATTGTAAAAAATAGAACTAGCATCTCACAATAAATAGAAAGCAGACCCACAGATTCATAAATAAGTTCTTCACTATTACAAGAAGTTCAAAACTTTCACTGCAACAAGAATATAATTTCTTTGTTCTTCTCCAAGGTTGATTTGTTCAAGACAAAAAATAGTTTAGCATTATATATGAATTTAGACATTAGCATATTCTTTTATTCTTATTTTGCATATTGGATTAATTGAGTAGAATAATGCTGGTTGGCAATTTCTCACTCAGTCATATGACAGTTTCGAAAATAAAGTGCTAGTCAGAATGAAACTACGATAAAGTGGTATTTTAATGTCTGAGTATCTGATGACTGGAAAATAAAAACTGCCCATACAAATTAGAGAGTATTTTGTAGGCTAGAGAATTGAAATGGAAGGGAAAACACTCCGTTACCACAATCTCTGAATTAATCTTCCTTTGTTCAATACTTTATATAGTGGATATGCTGTACCGCGAAGTTATCATCTTCTTCTAGTACTAGAGGGTTTTGTAAGTAGGGGATAATCTTTTAAGGTAGTGATGGGCAACCTTTTTTGGCTTGAGTGCCAAAAGAGTCCGCGGTGATAGCATGCATACACGTGCCCACATCCATAATGCCATGCCTTCCATGCATACGCATAGCCCGCACTGCCCCCCTGTACATGTACACAACCCCCCCTTGCTATTCTACTACTTACTTTCAGATTATTACAACTAGGCCTCCCACACCTTGGCCCATTTCTTCTGCAGCCGGCAAAGGTTTCCTGAAGGCCGCTGTAGCCGATAACAGAGTTCTGGATTTAATACAGTGGTACCTCTACTTAAGAACTTAATTCGTTCCATGACCAGGTTCTTAAGTAGAAACGTTCTTAAATAGAAGCAATTTTTCCCATAGGAATCAATGTGAAAGCAAATAATGTGTGCAAACCCTTTAGGAAAGAAATAAAAGCTCGGAATTTGTGTGGGAGGAGGAGGAGGAAGATGAGGAGAAGGAGAGTCGCTGCCAAAGGAAGGAAGTGAGGTGAGGGGAATCAAAAAAATCCAAAACTTTAAGGCTTAAAGTAAATAAATAAATCCGGCGCGAGGCTGCCTCCCATACACTGCCTCCCATATACTGGCTGCTGCTACTGCTACCTGCTGCCTCTTCCTTCCCATGCTGAAGGGCTCCCCTCTCCTCTCGCTCGCTCGCTGGTGTCTTTCCTTTGCTGTGGTGACTCTTCGGCTGCCCAGAGCGAAGGGAGCGTTTCTTTTCTCTGGGCGCTGGCAGAGGTTTTATTCCCTCTCCAAGCGCCTAGAGAAAGGAAAATGCTTTGTTCGCTCTGGACTGCCAAAGCCTCCTTAAGCATCACCAAAATCTGGCAGCCCAGATGGCCGGGATTAAAGGGGGAATGGCAGGAAACTGGCCAGGCCTTTGTGCCGCTGTCAAATTTCCTGGGAAATTTTTCTGGGCTCGGGTTCATAAGTAGAAAATGGTTCTTAAGTAGAGGCAAATAAATCTTGAACACCCGGTTCTTACCTAGAAAAGTTCTTAAGTAGAGGCATTCTTAAGTAGAGGTACCACTGTACTTTATATGCTTCATGTTCCTAATTCTGTCTTTTCAGTTTCAGACTTCCTTTTCCTGTATGTCAACATTAGTAATTGGACATTAAACAATTTTAACCTTGTGACATCATAATCACTATTAGAAATCTGAAAATCTGCCTGCAGCATCTTTCTGTTCAGTTGTATATATTGCTATATCCCAGTATTGTTACTGTATATCCTAATGTAGCACTTAGTATCTAGACTTTTATATCTCTTCACTGTGCTTTACAGCCCTCTCCCAGCAGTTTACATAGTTAGCATATTAACTCCAATAATCTGGGTTCTCATTTTACTTGGAAGGATGGCAGGCTCAGTCAACCTTGAGCCGGGGAGAATCAAACTGCCTAATTGCTGGCAGTTGGCAGTCATCAGAATTGGCCTGCAATTTTGCATTCTAACCACTGTGCCACCACGGCTCAAGCATGTGCTTTTTTGCTTTTACTGTGCATCTGAGATGTCTTTCGCACCTTGGGTGACCCTGCTGGGTACGTATGCGTTCATGACTTAATTTCTGGACTGTTACAATATGTTCTCCACTGTATCTGGAAGGAGAGTCCAACATGGGTTAACAACCAATCCTATTGGTAGAGACTGAGTTAATTTAAATAATTAGTTAGTACCGCCCCCTAGTAGCCCGCAGGAGCTCAGTTTATAAAACTCAGTTCAAATGTAGAGACTGTAGTTTGTAATGTGAAAGTATAATGTGTTAAATTTATTAAAAGTATAATGTATTGAATTTATTTAAAGTACCTGTTTAATCCTTTCTTCCTGTGTTTTTTACTGCAGGTGAAAGAATCAATCCAGAGGGGTCTCTGCCCTCTGCGGGCACCACCCCCATCGATTTCTCCTCGGGGACCTCTTCCCTCAGAGGGTACTGCCCCAATCGAGGAGCAACACAGCCTGGGGTCCCCGGCCTCCGAGGCCAGACCCAGCTGTGAGCCGAAGGTGGGGGGGGGGGGGGTCCGCCCCCCCCACTGGGAGGCTCGGGAACCGCTTTAGAAGTGTCAAGCGGCTGCTGGCAGGATGCCAGCGCTTCTCAGCTGTTCGGCAGCCCCGCCGCCGCTGCCGCTGCTTTTATTGCTGCTGATAGAAGCCCTTTGCTGGAATAGCTCCGAGACTGCTGGTGGCCTGAGAGCAGTGCGGGAAGTGATATCGGAGGCGTGAGGCGAGAGAAAGCAAACGCCTCAGGGCGTCGCCATTTTGACTCAAGTAGTTTGGGCGGCCGCCATTGTTTTCAAGGCGGGAAAGTTCCTCTCCGCCCAGTTTGGGCGCCAATGAACTAAGGGCTGTTCTGCGCTTGCGCAAGGCCCTGAAGTACCGGTAGCCATTTTGTGCTAATTGCAGAGGATGGTTGCGTGATTTTGCTGACCTTTGGGAAATCAGATTATGAGTAACATGGAGGGACAAGTTACTCCGGAGGTAGTGTTATCCCCTGCTACAGTTCCCAAGGACAGGGACAAGGTTAAGGCCAAAGATAAGGCCAAACCTTCTCATGCCTCCTCCTCATCTTCCCTCAAAGAGGCAGAGAGGCGTATCAAGGCCTTGGAACAGAAGCTAGAAGCAGTACTTCATGTTCCTCCGCCCCTCCCTTCACTGTCCTTGCAGCATTTGGGCCTGACCAGGGATCCCATGATGCCTCAAAACACCTCGAGACCCTCGGAGGCTTTTTCTGACAGGGACTGGTCTCCAGACAGGCAATCATCCATGCCTCAGGTTCTCCCTTCTCCAGGCCTCAGCATATCTAGGCCAGGATCTGCATCCCACTATGTATGGGGTTTGCAAGGCCCTTCAGCCACCTTTACACCTACAGCGGCGGGGCTTCAAGTACAACCAGAGGCTTGGCAGCAGATGTCCCCCACGCTGCAGGACATTATCACAAACTCTTATTCTCAAGGGATGGTGGCTGGGGTGCAACATAGTCAACCACCCCGTCCAGTACAACCTAGAAACCTTTGGTCTGTACCGCCCCCCTTGGGTTTGGGGTCTTGGGCCGAGGAGACTTCTCCTTTTGAGGACACTGAAAAGGACTATGATTTATCAGACGATGAAACAGCCCCTGAACAACCTGTGGCGGCAGGGTTGTTCAAAGCCTCAATTTTTAGAGTTCTGCTCCATAAGGCCAAACAGGCGGTGGAGTTACCTGGGCCTACTAAATCATCTGAAACCACTGATGAGGCAAAACCTTCTGTTGTCTTGTTTAAAGAGCCCCAGCCCGAGTCAGACCACATACCATCCTCTGAGATTTTTTGTCAGAGCGTGAAGATCTCTCAGAAATTTCAATGGTGCAGAATATAGCAGCACGGGAAGTAAAAGATGCCAGTTACTCTGCATATGTAATACAGTATTACTGTTTGAGTTACAGTAGTTGCCAGTGTGCTTTTGGGTGCAATTCAAGCTGCTGGTTGTCACCTTTAAAGATCTTTGTGGTTCAGGGCTGCATTACTTCATGGCCCATTTCTCCCCAGTTGTTTCAACCTACCTAGTATGTTCTGGGCATTCTCCAGTGCTGGTGTTTAAGGCATGCTGGATGTGAAGCCCAGAAGATGTGCCTCTTTTGCTGTAATGACCACTCTGTTGAGTGACCACTGTAGAGAACATGGCTGGCCTTTGGTTAGATCTTAAAGGCCTGGCTCAGTGCCCAGGCCTGTGGTCCCAAGTATGTGATGGGACCAATAGCCAGGTTGTGTTAACAGTTGTTGGCTATGACACTTTTCTTGGCTGTTGTGTATTTTGAATTTTTGTAATTGTTGTCGTAATTGTTTTTATGTTACCATTGTTCATCTCTTAGAATCACTTGTTGAAATAGGCATGGGCATCTATTCAAATTGACTGACTGACTGGCTGGCTGCATAAAGTCTAGTCCATCTCCTATCCAGTATCCCAAAGCCAACCCAGGAAACATTGTTTTATATGATTTTATTTATGCCATGCCACCATTGTTTTGTTATTACCTGGGATTTTGAATAGTCTGTCCAGTTCCCTTGATCTCACCTAGCACCTGAGAGCTATAATCATGTGCAGTGCCATTTATTGAAGGAATATCTACCAGTGCTCCTTTTCAAAATCAAGGCTCAGTCGTACAGGCATATATTTGCATCCACTACAAGGCCTGTAGCAGTGATAGTGAACCTTTTATTCCTCGGGTGCCGAAAGCCTGTGCGCATGCATTATTGAGAAAACAGCCTCCCCCACCCCTTTGGAGGCCAGAAATATCCCGTTTCCCAGCTTCCGGTGGGCCCAGTAGGCCCAGAAATCAACTAGAGCCTGGGGAAGGCAAAAATGCCCTCCCCTATCCTTCCGGAGGCCCTCTGGAAGCCAAAAATGTCCTCCCAGAGCCTCCATGCAAGCTGAAAATCAGCTGGCCGACAAACACATGCACGTTGGAGTTGAGCTAGGGCAATGGTTTATGTGCCGGCAGATATGGCTTTGCATGCCACCTGTGGCATGTGTGCCATAGGTTTGCCATCACTGGCCCATAGTATATATATAGCACCAGTGAAATAATTTCACCCACCAGGTAGAGTCTGTTGCCGTAATTCAGTCCTTTTATTTTTAATTTTTTAAAATTGATTTTTAACAAATTTATATTACGCACAACATAAAACAGTGCATAGTGAAATGTGCCCCCCACCCAGACACATACACACACATACCCCACCACCAATCGGGGGTGTTTCTTATATAATCCACTTTGACCCAAGAGCAATATATCTATTTACATATTATAGAGTGATTCCAATTTATTTCTTGTAGCTTGGTCTCGGATTCTGCTCATCATATATCGTCTTACCTTGTCCCACCGTCCCATCAGTTGTCCCAACTCAGTTTCATTTTCCGAATTTATCCTTTTATCCATAAATTCAAATTGAATATGGTCCACCATGTACCTATGCCAATTTTGCATTGTCCATTTTGTCGCATCCTTTCAACCAAAGACTATTACTGCCTGAGCGCTTTCTATTGCTGCTTTTTTATTTCTCTAAATTCTCCCATCGCATTGCTTTTAACTAGTACTGCCATTTCCTTAGTGATTGTCCATTGTATATTTAGCATTCTATTGATATCCTCTTTCACTTTTTGCCAAAATTCCTGCACTATCGGGCATTCCCAAAACATATGCATAAACACTCCTTTGTCTTGACACCCATGCCAACAATTCCCCCTGACATTCTGCTGAAAGTGTGCTAGTTGAACAGGAGTAAAATACCACTTGTGTAATATTTTCCTTCTCATTTCCCTGATTCTTGTATTTTTAATTTTCCTTATATTTTCTACTATATTTTCCATCTCTTGTACCTCTACTTGTATCTCATTTTGCCACCATTTGGTCAATCCTTCAATCGTATCCCCGTCTGGCCGTAATTCAGTCTTGAGGTTATCTGCTGTTGATTTTTATCTGTGCCTTGTATCTGCAACTAACTGGCTGAAATTGGGCAAGAGTCTTCTGACCATAGTCTCCATCTAGATCAGGGCTATCAAACTCCCGCCCCATGGATGTGTCACATGCTGGCTATGCCCAAGCTCAAGGCTGGTTTAACAATGGGGAAAGTCCTAATATGATCATGTGACGCCACCGTGATGACATGAGTTTGACACCCCTGATTTAGAGGGAAGAGAATCTACACATCTTTGGTCTGTTGCTTCAAGGGGAATATCACTTATCCAGAGCCTGAATAGGGGCCATTGTCAATTGTAACCGTTTTTGCAACTCTTGCTAGGATTCAATTTTAGTGTGCAAAAGAACTTTGAGACACAAAGAAATGCAGAGCATATGTCTGAGAACTGTGAGTAAACTGAGCAGACACTTGGTAGGCAGTGAGGATTATGTTGTTACACAGTTCAGAAGATCCTTTGAGTTACAAATGCTAGTTTTCAGTTTCCAGAACCAAACTCTATTTTGAAAACAATTTCTGTGGATTACCTCTGATGATTCTTGATGTGTGTGATACTAAGGTGTTTACCACATTCATATTATGACTTTTTAAATACTTATGTCACAGAGTATCCTGGTCTATTATCAGAAAGTTGAAGAATAGGTCATCCTTTCAGGCAGTTAACACCCCCCCCCCCCCCCAAAAAAAACCCCTGATAACATGTAATGCAACAATAAATACCAGCTATAATAAAAACTTTGGTAATTATCAATCCCAAAGCGTTCAGGGTTTTTAAAGTTAAAATCATTACTTTAGAGGGACTTTGAAAATATAGTAGCTTTGGTAATGCAATACAATTAGCTTAACATAGGCATTACTTAAATCACCCAACTCTCTAGTCAAATAATTATGTTTTATATCACTTGAAATTTTAGAAATATCTTTAAGTAGAATATATTATTGCAGTCCAACATGGATATCATTGTTGATGAACAATGGTAGAGTCTACATAAGGCAACAGTCAATTGTACAATTGCTTTTTGAGTAAAATATACATTTCTTAATATTAAGAAAAAGTGAGGTTGAAGTACACCATCTAATCACAGCTAAAGGGAAAGGAAGTGACTGTGAGAAATAACTACCATATTTTTCGGAGTATTAGATGCACTGGAATATAAGACGCACCTTAGTGTTTGGGGAGGTAAATAGGGAAAAGAATCTGCTTACTAGGTATTCATCTAGCTAGCTTGCTTGAAGCAGCTTCAACACATTATTTTATCCCCTTGCTTGGTTAAGGGCTTAAAAAATTTATTCTGAGAGAGTAACAATGAAAGAGCTTGCAAGTCATTAAGAGCTGGGAACACCATTAGCACCTCGAAAGAAACAGTCCGAGCAAGTAGAGCAATGGAAAAAAACCGGCAAAGACTTAGGGCTTGGAAAACATTCTTCTTTGCAGAGAGTAACAATGAAAGAACTTGCAAGCGGGTAACAGCTGGGAAAATTCTTATCACCTATTTAGGGCTGGAAAGAAACTTACTCAGAGCAAGTTAGAGTAATGAAACAAACCCTGCAAAGACTTAGGGCTTGGAAAACATTCTTCACAGAGAGAAACAGTGAAAGTGCCTGCAAGGTAAGAGCTGGGAAGATCGTTAGCAGCTAGTTAGGGCTGAAAAAAAAAGCTATATTCAGAGTATAAGACACTGCCTAATTATCAGCCTCTTTTGTTAAATAAATGTTAGTGTCTTCCTATTTTAATGTTCTTGAAAAGGCACATCTTTCTTAAGAGTTAATGCTTACTCCTTAGTTAATTTCAATCCATAGGCATATACCTTTGTTTTTGGTGGCTGTAAAGCTTAGCTTTTTATGCATGCCCTTGTCATACCTTTTAATAAACAAAAACATATGCAAGGAAGTATATTTTCTTAGCATTATTGCCAGTTGTCTGCAAATGCATTGCTTTTCTGCTTGTATTGAGCTCTGAGTTTCTTTTCTGAGCATACCTATGAAGAAGTACAAAGAAAAATAAGGCACACCGTAAACTCCCATTATAGTTTTCTGAAAGAGAAGTTTATTTGGGCAGTGTTGATGGAAAAAACATGGAAAAAATGCAATTCCATACAGTTAAAGAATAAAAGTTGTCTGGTTTAGTTTCTGCAACAGACCAATACAGAAGAATGTGACTTGAGAACAGTCCACTGTCAGCCACGTCAGAGGCTGATAATACACCTTGATTAAATAAATCATTTATGTACTCCAAATTGTGCTAACTTAGATGTTATATTTTAGTAGTTTATAACTTGAAAGTATTTATTGGCTTGTGCAAGTGTCTATGTGCGTGCAAGTACATATCTTGTGTTCAAGAAAACTCAGTTAAAAAAATATTCCACAGAAAATGATTTTTTAACTAAGTACTGTATTTTCGGTGTACAGGATGCACCCTTTTACATCAAAAAAGTGCGTCAAAAACTGGGTGTGTCTTATACATCAAAGGTTGCATGAGGGGGAGTTGGGTGGAGGTCAGCAGCGGCGGTAACAACCTTCCCTTAGTCCGGCAGTGGCGGTTTTCAACAAGCCGAAAATTGGCTTGGGCGAGTGGCAGGGGCCAGGCAGGGGCTGCCTCTCCCCGGCTGAGACGGCTTCTCTCGGACCGCCCTTCGCTGACTGCCATGCCCTCCCAAGGCGCCCCCGAAGGCGGGAGATGAGGTGGGGGCTGATGGAGCCAAGCCCCCTCCCACCAGACGATAAGGGCCACCCCACGTGCCTCCTCCGCTGGCTGGATGCGCAGAGCTCCGAGTGGATACCCGCCTGCTTCTCCGTAGCTGCCAGACCCCACAAGGAACACCCACTGGCCGGTAGGTTAGGTGGGGCATGCGGCGGCAGCTGTGGAGGAGTGGGTGGGCATCCCTCAGCTCTGCATCCAGCCAGCGGAGGAGGCACGCGGGGCGGCGCTGCTTGTTTAGCTCAATCCTTTTTTATTGCCCACTGAACCTGTTGCATTGGCAATAAGCTGCTGCTGCTGTCAACATGTGGAGGGGGCTGCCAACCTCCCAGGCTGCCATAACCCCTTGTGAGCTGCAGCCGCGCCTGCCTCTGCTACCCCTGCTGGGTGCTGTGGTGTATACTCCCATTCAGCCTGAGGATTATTCAGATTCCGAAGTAGAGAGCGATTTTGAATTGGTAGATGGGCTTGATTTACAGATAGAAAGGTATGTTAGTGAAGAGGAGGAGGAGGAGGGGGAGTCAATTGACAGATGCTTTCAGGATCAAGTGAGGACGACTGGAACTGGGTTAACCCTTACTTCAGATGTTCTCAGAAGAGGTTAGAACAAGTCTCAGGGAAGAGATATTAGAAGGTGAGTAACTGGTTAATCAGTTACCTCACATCTGGGTGTGAACGGAGGAAGAAGACTGATTTCGTTCAATCTTGCCATCCCAAAATGGACACATCCATGACAAGGGAGCGTAAGCTATCAAATGTGTGATTTATTACCTGATTTTATGACTCTTGGCTAGCACTGATTAGCCCATAAATTTTAGAATGACTTGTGGAATGTTTTTATGTTACTACCAAGATAATTTACTTAACTACTAAAGATAGGGATGAGAAAAGAAAACACTGCATGCAAACTTGATGTATGAATGGGAGAAAAAGGAGAAATAAAGAAGATATTATGTTTTACAAAGATATGCATTGAGCAATCATTTATTCCAATTATTATCTGAATTTAGCCTGAAATCAGAACAGGCGCCGTCTGAACGCCGAGGCCTGCGGGCGAGAAGGCAGAGGCGGCCACCATCTTCAGCTGCTGCAGGGGACCAAAGGCCGGTGGTCTTCCTGCTCGAGAGCTTGCCCAGCAGCTCTCCAAAATCAACCCCCCCGTCGGCCGCCTGTGAAGGTGCTTCTGGCTTGGGAAAAGCCTGCCGTGGCTGCCCAGGCAGGGTCTCGCGGCCGCACGACTCCTTCCCCCTGGAGCATAGTCATGTCAGCCTTGGGGCTTGTCCATACCTCCAGTGATCGGTGGAGGTGCAGGCAAATGGAGGGGGCCCCATCCAAGGGTCTCTGGTGGATGGGACAACAGAAAGGAAAGGGCAAGGGTCTTCAAACCTGCCAAGATTAAGGCTTGTGGACTTCAACTCCCATTCCTTTGGTACTATGACTGGTGGAGGAATTCTGGGAGTTGAAGTCCACAGGTCTTAAAGCTGTCAAGTTTGAAGACCCCTCAGTTAGGGGTTAGGAGTGCAAGGATCTTCAAACCTGGCAAATTTAAGGCTTGTGGACTTCAACTCCCATTCCTTTGGTACCATGACTGGTGGAGGAATTCTGGGAGTTGAAGTCCACAAGTCTTAAAGCTGTCAGGTTTGAAGTTTGTAAAAAGTGTATATGGTTTTTAAAAGTATACATTGTTGTACAAAGTATTCTACTACACTGGTATTTTATTAAACAATATAGTACTACACCAGTTGGTTCAGAATACTTTTTTTCCTTGTTTTTCTCCTCTAAAATCTATATGTGTCTTATACACCCAAAAATATGGTATATGGAAATTGGGGAAATGCATTTTGGAGACTGTGGTCATCTTGGACAAGCAGTGTACCTGTTTTTGCTCCTTCTCTTCATTTGCCTGTGTTTGGTAAATAGAGAGGATCAAAAATAGCCTGAAAGCTAATAGAAGACTGTTGTAGAAAAACAAGTAGAAACATTATGTTTGTTAGTTTGTTGTGACCTATTGGAGCGTTTCTTTTCAAGTGATAAAAATTGGAGCGAGGTTAGCTGAATGGGGAAGTATAATTGGAAATAATGAATATATAGTATCAGTCAATGAGAAATATACAGTAGATGCACATTGCACTAATTAGCAACTTCAAACTTTGTGCGATAAAAAAAAAGTAGTTCAGAAGAGAATACAATTCTCTGAATTGTTCTAGTTCTGTAGATCCTTTAGGGAAAAATGCTGATTGTTGCCTGTCAATATAGTTTATATGTTTTTGAAGGCTATGGTGTTTTTGTCATGAAAGTCATTACGAGGGCGTTAAATGCTACAGGTTATGTTAGTCAATTCTGAGTCTTGTTTAATGAATGCATACATACAGACACACAGGCACATACACAGAACATTTGCTTGGCTGAAGTTGTTTTGAAGTTCAAAAAATGACTTTAATTTTGCTTTCCTTCCACCATTTTAACTAGCTAAACTACCATATTTTTTTAGACAATAAGACGCACCGGTGTATAAGGTGCACCAAGATTTCAAAGAGGTAAGTAAAAAAAAAGTTTTTGTCCTTCCTGGTCCCCAGGATCACTCTGCAAACCTCCCAAACTCTCCGCGTGCCCTGTTTTTTACAAAAATGGACCCGTTTTTGCGGGGGAAAAACAGGGCACACAAAGCGGTTGGAAAGCCTGCAGAGTGCTCCTGGGGGCTGGGGGAAGGCAAAAATGCCCCATCTATCACTCGTCCCCCCCCCCAAACAGAGGTGTTTTCGCCTTCCTCCAGCCCCCAGGAACACTCTGCAGGTCTCCCAAACTCTCGGCGCTCCTCATTTTTGCGAAAAACGGGACCATTTTTCTCAAAAATGGGACATAGGGGCAGGGCTTCGGGAGGTCAAAAATGGCTGTATTCGGTGTATAAGATGCATCGACATTTCCACCGTCTTTTGGGAGAGGGAAAGGTGTCTCTCTTATACTCCCAAAAATACAGCAACTGTAGTCTGCCATTTAATTTAGAGGTTTGGCCAGTTTCATGTAAATTGGCATAGTAGTGATGGTGGGTGATGGAGAGTAGCAACTAGGGGTAATAAAGAGCATTTTAATGGCCCACAGGGGTATGCAGAAGTGAGCAGGGTGTTTTGTCCCTCTGTGATTTTGAATGTCTTTAATGAAATGACATTGTCAATTTGTTACAAGTAGATGTGCAAGAGATGAAGAATATAGTGGAGAATATAAAGAAAATTTAGAATACAAGGGTTAGGGAAATGAGAAGGAAAATATTACATAAGTCGTATAACACACCCGCCCAACTTGCATACTTTCAGCAGAAGGTTAAGAATACTTGTTGGCATGGGTGCCAAGATAAGGGAGTGTTTATGCATATGTTTTGGGAATATCCGGTAGTACAGAACTTTTGGAAAGAAGTGCAAGAGGACACTAATAGGAGGTTAAACACACGATGGACAATTACAAAAGAAATGGAGATATTAGTTAAAAGGAACGAGATGGGAGAATTTAGAGAACTATAAGAAGCAGTGATAGAAAGCGCTAAGCGGTAATGGATGCGACAAAATGGACAATACAGAATTGGTATTGGTACAGGATAGATCACATTCAGTTTGAGATTATGGATAAGAAGATGAATTTGGCTAATGAAACCAATTTGCAGGAACTGATGAGACGATGGGACAAGGTAAGAGGAAATGTGGTCAGTAGAATTTGAGACCAAGCTATAAAGAATAAATTAGAATCACTTTATAATATGTAAATAGATATATTGCTCTTGAGTTAAAATGGTATATGCAAAATACGGCCCCATTTTGGTGGAGGGGTATGAATGTCGTCTGGTGGTGGGCACTTAAACACTGAGCACATTGTTATATGTTGTGTGTATGTTCTTTTGTTATTGATATTATAAAAATTAATAAAAATGTTCAATAAAAAAGACATTGTCAGTTTTGTGGATGTACAGTGTTCCCTCGATTTCCGCGGGGGATGCGTTCCGAGACCACCCGCGAAAGTTGAATTTCCGCGAAGTAGAGATGTGGAAGTAAATTCACCATTTTTGGCTATGGACAGTATCACAAGCCATCCCTTAACACTTTAAACCCTTAAATTACCATTTCCCATTCCCTTAACAACCATTTACTCACCATTATTACTGGTACTCACCATTGAATAAGACACTTAGTGATCCTGATATTTATAAACATAATTATTAACAATATTTATTTATTTTTGTTATTCATTTGCAAAAATTATTAGTTTGGCGATGACATATGACGTCATCGGGTGGGAAAAACCGTGGTATAGGAAAAAAAACCGTGAAGTATTTTTTAATTAATATTTTTTGAAAAACCGTGGTATAGGCTATTCGTGAAGTTCGAACCCGCGTAAATCTAGAGAACACTATATATATGATCTGTACATATTCTTCAGGTTTATTTGCTTTAAGGGTATAAATAAATTATTTAGGGTTGGTATTCTGCTGAGTTTTTTGTTTATAGGTGCTTTGGTTGGTTATATTTTCTTGTGGAGGGCATTTTTATAGTAATTAAATTTGAAAGGTTCGCAAAAATTGCAGCGTTACAGCACATTTGGCATTAGAAAAGTTTGTTCCAATTTATGCAAAATGTTCGTTCATGTGCTGCTTTGCAGCTCGTTGAATTTAAAAGGAAGAAGGTGCTTTAGAGCAGTGTTTCCCATCCTTGGCAACTTGAAGATATCTGGACTTCAACTCCCAGAATTCCCCAGCCAGCAAATGCTGGCTGGGGAATTCTGGGAGTTGAAGTCCAAATATCTTCAAGTTGCCAAGGTTGGGAAACACTCCTTTAGAGTGTGTGAGAGACACATATGGAGTACCTATGGTTGCTCTCTGCAATAGCACATGCGTGTCAGCATTAAATACCAAAGATTAGGTATTTAGAATAAAATAATATTTTGGGGGGATGGCAGCTGAGGTTCTCTGATCATTTTCCAGACCACGTACATTTCAAAGGTCAGTGTAGATGTGCACCAAAGCATATTTTCCTGTTGGAATTCAAAGCATTGCACAATCTTAATATGATAATATGTAATAATATAATCTTCCTCGTGTTATTTGGGTCCTATTCTTTTTAATATGTTTGTGAGTGACATAGGGGAAGGTTTGGTAGGGAAGGTTTGCCTATTTGCCGATGACTCTGAAGTGTGCAATAGGGTTGATATTCCTGGAGGGGTCTGTAATATGGCAAATGATTTAGCTTTACTAGATAAATGGTCAAAGCAATGGAAACTGCAGTTTAATGTTTCCAAATATAAAATAATGCACTTGGGGAAAAGGAATCCTCAATCTGAGGATGTTTTAAAAGGTGACAGCTGGGAAGCGGCGCGGCTGTTTTAAAAGGTCGCAGCCGGCCTGGGGGGCTTGCCAGCACCCCCCCAAACCCCGAACCCGGGTTCAGAGGGGTGCTGGGAAGCCCCCCAGGCCGGCTGCGACCTTTTAAAACAGCCGCGCCGCTTCCCAGCTGTCTCCTGAAGCCGAACGCTAAAGCCGAACTTCCGCGTTCAGCTTCGGGAGACAGCTGGGAAGCGGCGCGGCTGTTTTAAAAGGTCGCAGCCGGCCTGGGGGGCTTCCCAGCAACCTCCCGAACCGAACCCACGGTTCAGAAAAATTTTGCCTCTTCTTACGAACTTTGTTCGAGTTACGAACCGGCGTTCGGGAGGCTTCTGGGAAGCCCCGCCGCCCGGCTGTCACCTTTTAAAACAGCCGCGCGGCTTCCCAGCAGTCTCCGAACGCCGGTTCGTAACTCGAAAAAAGTTCGTAAGAAGAGGCAAAATTTTTCTGAACCCCGGGTTCGTATCACGAGTTGTTCGTAAGACGAGGGGTTCGTATCTTGAGGTACCACTGTACTGTGTTCAGTTCTGGAGACCTCACCTAGAAAAAGATATTGACAAAATTGAACGGGTCCAAAGACGGGCTACAAGAATGGTGGAAGGTCTTAAGCATAAAACGTATCAGGAAAGACTTAATGAACTCAATCTGTATACAGTAATCCCTCACCTATCGCGGGAGTTACGTTCCAGACCTTGCCGCGATAGGTGAAATCTGCGATGGGGAATTTATCCTCCTTCCCACCAGCTCCGGATGCCTGGAGGCGAGCAACGGCCGGCTAACCTTTCCCCCCCACTACTACTTACTCTGTTCTTTGCAGCAGTTCGGCCAAATGTTGTGTTTTTTGCCTTGCCCCGGCTGTAAAGTCCCTGGTGAGCTGCCCCGGCTGTTTCTTTTTTTCTCTCTCTCTCTTCCGCCCTCGAGCACTTCCTCTTCCGCCCTCGAGCCCAGTCTGGAAATCCCCGCCGTGTCGCGTTCCTTTCTTTTTTTTCCTTTCGGCACTGGCGAGGGGGATTGAACGAGGGGACGGGCCTCCGCCGGAGCTCAGTCCCCGCCCCGCTCATCATTTGGGAGTCCCGCTGGGGGATTCTAGCACTTGTTTGTGTGGTAAAATCATTCAAATGAAGCTGACTTCAAAACCCGCGATGAAGTGAAGCCGCGGCAGGTGAAGCGCGATAGAGCGAGGGACTACTGTAGTCTGGAGGACAGAAGGAAAAGGGGGGACATGATCGAAACATTTAAATATGTTAAAGGGTTAAATAAGGTTCAGGAGGGAAGTGTTTTTAATAGGAAAGTGAACACAAGAACAAGGGGACACAATCTGAAGTTAGTTGGGGGAAAGATCAAAGGCAACATGAGAAAATATTATTTTACTGAAAGAGTAGTAGATCCTTGGAACAAACTTCCAGCAGACGTGGTTGGTAAATCCACAGTAACTGAATTTAAACATGCCTGGGATAAACATATATCCATTGTAAGATAAAATACAGGAAATAGTATCTAGATGGACCATGAGGTCTTTTTCTGCCGTCAGTCTTCTATGTTTCTATGTTTCTATTTCTGCATTATGGAAGGTTCTGCTTAAAATGTTAATAATACAATACAGTCCTAATAAATAAGCTGCCCGAAGTCAATTGTTGTGGTATATAAATCATTTGAATAAATACAGAAATGGTAAGGTTTATTTCTCACCCTTTTAGTGGGAAAACATTGTAAATGAACAGCCCTGACTTCTATTGTTGTAATCCATACTGTATGGCTAACAAGTATGTGGGGGAGGAAACTTTAAAATGCAGGTGGTCTGGAAAATGATCAGAGAGAACCTGCTACCATGCCAAGCGTATTCTTAGTTTATTCTATATATCTCCTAATCTTTGGGGCTTAATGTGGAAATAGGCTTATGTACAGGTGGTCTTTGACTTAGAACTACAGTGGTACCTCTACCTAAGAATGCCTCTACTTACAAACTTTTCTGGATAAGAACCGGGTATTCAAGATTTTTTGCCTCTTCTCAAGAACTATTTTCCACTTGCAAACCCGAGCCTCCGAAACTGTAAACTAGGAATCTCCTGGGAGGAAACAGGGCCGGGAAAGGCAGGGAGAAACCTCTGTGGGGCCTCAACCCTCCCTGTGATTTCCCCAATCACACGCAATATTTGCTTTTACATTGATTCCTATGGGAAAATTTGCTTCTTCTTACAAACTTTTCTACTTAAGAACCTGGTCACGGAACGAATTAAGTTCCTAAGTAGAGGTACTACTCTATTTGTTTAATGACCTTTTGAAGTTACAGTAGTACTGAAAAAGTGATTTATGACATTTTTTCACATTTATCGCCATTCCAGTATTCCCATGGTCATGTGATCAACGTTTTCACACTTGGCAACTGGCATGTATTTATGATGGTTGCAATGTCCTGGGATAATATGATCACTTTTTGCACCCTTTTGACAAGCAAAGTCAGATTCAGTTAACTATCATGTTACTAACTTCACAACTGCAGTGATCCACTTAACGACTGTGGGAAAGAAAGGTTGTAAAATAGGTCAAAACTCACTGTCTTGCTTAGCTATGGAAGTTGTGATCTCAATTGTAGTCATAAATTGAGGGCTATCTGCAGTAAAGGGCTACCAAATTTTTTACTACCACACTGTGGGCGTAGCTTATGCATTTTCTTTCAACATCTTTCAGTGCAAATTGGGTATTCTGGGGTGGAGCTCCATTTTCGGTACCCCACTGCGTTCCCCCACGTCCGGGCTGAAGCCCACCCCTGGCTATCTGTAGTACTACAAATTTGTCTTCCTTCTGAAATATCAGGAACCAGAGGAGCTCTCATAAAAAACCCAACAACCTCCACTTCAAATGTTCTGGTTTAGCATGATTCTTTTTCATTATCACAATTGTGTCTATGATAAGAAGCACTAGTACAAGAAATACTCTCAAAATTAAATTCAGTAGGAATTGCAGTTATTATAAGTTATGTAAAAACAGTGATAGATTGTAGGCTCAGGCCTATATTAATTGTATATTAATGATTAATATGTGTTTTGCTTTTGCTGCTAAGCATATTATGTATATGGTTGGATGCTATTAGACTGCCAGAATCAAATGAACCTTTGGCATGAATTAGCCTTTGGTCCTTTGCTCTTAGAATGATAGTACTTGATTTGCATGTTCCTGAACATTTCATTTTCTATAACTTAATTGGGGCACACCCTCAAAAGTATTACTGAGAATAGAGGGCGATGCAGTCATGCCTCGGGTTATATCTCCTTATACTATTGATATTAGAAAGTAAAACAGATTGATTTAAAAAATGGCATCAAAACCTGGGTCTTTGCAGGACATTTTTCACAAAGGTGCCATGTCCTTTACAAAATGACATCTGTTACCTAAGCAGCATTTAAGAAGCAGTATTAACACTAGGAACAAATAAAAACTATTCATTGTGAGAGAAATACCTGAATTCAAGATGTATTATAGAGGAGCAGCATAGAATAGAATAGAATAGAATAGAATAGAATATAATTTTATTGGCCAAGTGTGATTGGACACACAAGGAATTTGTCTTGGTGCATATGCTCTCAGTGTACATAAAAGAAAAAAGATACATTTGACAAGAACCATGTGGTACAACACTTAATGATTGTCATAGGGGTCAAATAAGCAATGAAGAAACAATCAATAATAATAAAAATCTTAGGATACAAGCAACAAGATACAGTCATTCAGGCCTAAGAGGGAGGAAAAGGATGATAGGAATGATGAGAAAAACTAGTAGAATAGAAGTGCAGATTTAGTAAAAAGTCTGACAGTGTTGAGGGAATTATTTGTTTAGTAGAGTGATGGCGTTCGGGGAAAAACTGTTCTTGTGTCTAGTTGTCTTGGTGTGCAGTGTTCTGTAGTGATGTTTTGAGGGTAGGAGTTGAAACAGTTTGTGTCCAGGATGCGAGGGGTCAGTAAATATTTTCCCCGCCCTCTTTTTGACTCGTGCAGTACAGGTCCTCAATGGAAGGCAGGTTGGCAGCAATTGTTTATTCTGCAGTTCTGATTGTCCTCTGAAGTCTGTGTCGGTCCTGTTGGGTTGCAGCACCAAACCGGACAGTTATAGAGGTGCAGATGACAGACTCAATGATTCCTCTGTAGAACTGTATCAGCAGCTCCTTGGGCAGTTTGAGCTTCCTGAGCTGGCGCATCCATCTCATTTTTCTGAGTTTATTTCTTCTACCATCTCTAAGGCAGTATTTTTTACTGGGAGCTCTTTTTTTCTTGTTTGCATTCAAAAATGGGAAAGTGAGGCACAATTAGGTTCTTAGAAATCCCTGGCAAAAGGATTGGAAGGAAAGGCCATTGTGTAATGAGAACATGTCCAATAATGTTTATTATGCCTATGTGATTAATGAAAGAGAATGACCGTGAGCAGTGATTGCTTTTGGTATGATGAAATTCCACATGAATGCAATTTAAAAGTAAACCTTCATCCTCTCTGTGTGCAAACTGAAGCAGCTGTAACTTGATCTCATTTGTGAAAATGTTCTTTTATGTTCTTTTAAGATCAAGTCAGTGCTTGATAGAATGCTGATTAACACCGAGGCCTGCTGAGTTCGCCTGTCTATAGATAAAGCAAATGCTTAGATAAAACAAATTTTCCCCAAACAAGTTGGATCTTATACAAAGAATGTAAATCTTGACATATTTGCTTTGGCTATAGGTCTTTAAAAAAAAATCTTTCATTACCATATTTTTCAGAGTATAAAATGTACAGACATACCCCAAATTTGGGTGTGTCTTATACTCCAAATGTAAATTTTACCCAGCTTTTTTTTAGCTCTAACGAGATCCTAATGCAATCTTCCTTACTTTGCTAGCTAAGCAATCTTCCCTTTGCCTGCTTCTTTCATTGCTGCTCCCTCTGACAATCAGCTGAGTCTTTTTTCAGCGCTAAAGAGGTGCTAACTGTAAAGTAATCTTCTCTTCTTTGCTAGCAAGTGATCTTTGGCTTCTTTTCAGCCCCAACAAGGTGCTAAGAGTGAAGCATCTTCTCTGTGCAAAGATGCTAGCCAAGCGATCATCACATTGCCTGATTTCCTCATTGTTTCTCTCTGAAGAGAGAGAGAGAAGTGAAGTGTTTTAGAAAGTGTTTTTTATCCCCAACCAGATTAACCAGATGAATGCCTGGTAGGAAGATTATTTTTTCCCTATTTTGTTCCCCCAAAACTAAGGTGTGTCTTATACTCTGAAAAATACTGTATTTCAAGATAGCAAATGAGTTTTGGTTTAAACCTTCACTTTTCACCTTCTGAAAAATCTATGTAGAATTGTACTTTTAATAGATGTTTTAATAGTAATCTGAAATCTATTTAGAAACACTTAGGGTGATTTATTTAATTTATTTATTTATTTAATTTAATTTATGTGCTGCCCAACACCTGAAGGACTCCCAAAGGATTTAGAAGTTTGGCCTAGAATGTTGGCTGACGGACACTAGGAGATGTGCCGTTTCTTTTGTACTGCTTGCCCTATAGTCAGTGATGGGCTACCAAAATTTTTACTACCACACTGTGGGCGTGGCTTATGCATTTTGTTTCAACATCTTTCAGTGCAAATTGGGTGCTCTGGGGTGGAGCTCCAAATTTTGCTACCGGAACTGCGTTCCTGACCGTTCCCGTAGGAGCCCATCAGTGCCTATAGTGGAACACCCTCCCCTCCTGAGATTAGGATGGCCCCAACTCTGCTATTCTTTTGGAAGACCTTGAAGCCATGGCTAGATGCTTGCACCTGGATTCCTGTGCATATGATGGATCCCATTACTTGGCTGATTTATTGGTTCTTTGTTGGCATTGATAAGTTATAATATATCTTGGCTGTTATTTGTATTTAATGTCTTTTTTAGCAGTGGCACTTTGACTTATTTACTGCTTTACAGTGCTTTATAGTAGAAACATAGAAACATAGAAGATTGACGGCAGAAAAAGACCATCTAGTCTGCCCTTATACTATTTCTTGTATTTTATCTTAGGATGGATATATGTTTAGCCCAGGCATGTTTAAATTCACTTACTGTGGATTTACCGAACACGTCTGCTGGAAGTTTGTTCCAAGCATCTACTACTCTTTCAGTAAAATAATATTTACTCACATTACTTCGAATCTTTCCCCCAAATAACCTCAGATTGTGCCCTCTAAGGTTTACTTTCTAAGGTTTACAGAATCAGCGTAATATTACCCCCCGACAGTCTGGGTCCTCATTTTACTGACCTCTGAAGGATGGAAGACCAAGTCAACCTTAAGTCAATGAGGATCGAACAGCCGAACTGCTGGCAGTCAGCAGTTGGCAGAATTAGCCTGCCAAACTTCATTTAAGCACTACCATCATCATGGCTCATTTTACATTGTGTTTAAATTGTTTTTATGAACGAGTCACTGATTGAGATGGGGTAGTTGTGCAAGTTGAATGAATAAAATTAAATATGTGAACCCTGTATTATACTTGTTGTGGTGCTTCTGTATCCATAACTTAGAGGCACACACATGCATTGATTAGTTAGTACCTTGACTTTTCCACGCAGTTTTTTATGTACATACCAGGAGTACACAAGCAAAATAGAAATGTTTGTATGTCATGAGAAATTGAATTCCACTCCTAATGCACAGGAATGAGTGTCATCAATGTTTGCTTTATTTATTTACTCTTTAGTAACATACTCTGAATTGACTTCTGAAACGAATAAAAGAGTTGTACATTTTCTCAGATTAATTATGGATCGGTGCATTTCAAACACTCGTATTTATTATCTGAATTGGCATTAATGGAGGAAGAAATGGTAAACTATTAGTATGTGTTTTGTTTTCATGTCCATATGAAAACAAATATGCTTTCTGTTTGTTTTTAATATCACCACACTTTTAAGTAAATTTGTGGAGGAGTTTTGTAATTCATCCAAAAATAGGAACACAGAGATAGTCACAGCTGCCCTACCGAGAGTAAACTATTGATTTTTCTTAAGTTTAGTACCATGCATTTAATTATTAGTGGCTTTACAAGATTTTAATAAAACTTTTAGGTGACTGCTATACAATAGACCTTTAGCTGGAGACTTCATGAGATAAGCCTGAAGTTTCCTGCATTCAGATCTTTGACCTTTTTCAGAGCTACAATTTCTCCATTAATAAACAAGCCCATACTGTTCTCAGCATGGTGAAAAGTAATACGTCGATGTAATTAAATTATAGACATTATGAAACACCCATCCCAGCTTTCAACCTATTTTCCCAAATTGGGGGAGAGGAACACAACTATGCTTCTCCTGGTGGTTACTATGGAAATATATTTACTTTCCCCAGAAATTTCTGTTTCATTACGTAGCATTGGCTAAATATTTCTGAGTTAAAAACAGACATCTTGGGAAGCACTACTGATATTAAAAACAGGCAGAGATTGTTTGGGAACCTTTTGATTCTCTTGGACATTTATTTCCCCATACTCCCAATTTTGTGCAAATATTTTCATAAATGTTTTTTGACTTTGACCTAGCTTGAAGGTATAGGTAACAAAATCTAGCTAACTTTGGTTGCTATCAGAAAAGCTAAGCAGGTTCAGAACTGGTTAATACTTATAAATCATCAAGAAACTCCAAAATTATAGGCTAGATTGGGAGCTTTTAAAAATAATCCTAGAAACAAACCGAAGGCATGTTTCTATCTAGATTGTTCTCTGGGGTGGTTTGTTTGTTTGTTTGTTTGTTTGTTTGTTTGTTTGTTTGTTCGTTCGTTCGTTCGTTCGTTCGTTCGTTCGTTCGTTCGTTCATTCATTCATTCATTCATTCATTCATTCATTCATTTATTAGATTTGTATGCCGCCCCTCTCCGAAGACTCGGGGCAGCTAACAACAATATAAAAAGACAATGTAAACAAATCTAATATTAAAACCAATCTAAAAAAACCCCAATTTAAAGAACCACTCATACATACAAACATACCATGTATAAATTCCTAGTACACTGTTCAACATGAAATGTTATTCCAGAGATCACCTGTGGGAGAAAAAGGGAAACACTGATGCCCACAAAATGACTTGTTTCTACATTCTGTGAGATGTCATCCATGATGTCACAGCAGCTAGATAGCTACCTCTCCTGGTCATTGTCCCTTGGCAGCAGAAGAGCATGAGAATGTAAAGAGGTTGCATCTATCTTTCAGTCTCCCAGAACCATGTCCAGCTTTCAACATAAAGAGACTCAGTGATCATGACGATGCCGGACACTGACTGGCTGCACTGCCTAGCCAGCCTCTCTGCAAAGTCAGCTACTTCAGTAACAAATTCAACAACAGATTGACATACAGTGGGGAAGCTTGTCTGCTTTGGTGATGTGTCCAGCCTGAACGCGAGGAATCAGGCACCAGGATTCTCTGTCCACTTCCATTGAACTCAATGGCATCGAGCCCCCAGACAGATTTGATCTGGGGCAGAGGGAAATTGTGGTCATCAAAGGTGAGAAAAAGAATTTGTCCAACACCGAAGGAACCATGTGCTTTTTCAAGCAAAAAACCTGTGAAAACCTGTCAAAACCTGTGAAAAGGGGAATGTGAACAGAAGAATGAAGAATTGGCTCAACAATGATCTTCAGAAGTCCGCCATTGGATTCCAGTATGTTCCAAGCCCTTCAAACAGATCCTTTCAAGGTGGCAGCAGAGAGATCGTGTCAGAACAGACTGGTTCCTTTCAGCTATCTTGGTGCCTAAAAGGAAAACTGGGGAGGCATTCTTTTCCATGATGAGTTGCATCTTTGGGTCTTCAAAAGACATGGAAAGAGATCAAAGAAGACCATCTTTTTCTCTCTTTTTTTGTAAATGAATGCTGAGCAAGGCTATTATTGTTGTAATATGCAGTTATGTTCCTAACAGCCAGGAGCTGATCTGCGTGGTGGTTATCACCAATAATTTTTTAGATTGTGACTGACTTGAGTATCCCACAATCATGCACCGCTGAGGACAGGTGTTCAAGCCAGGGAAAGTCAGTTCATTGCTGTCAAAATTAAATGATAGGCGAAATTTCCTGAAAGTGAGAAAAATCAATTAGTGTAACAGCTTGCCTGCAAAAGTTATGGATGCTCCATTGCTAGAGGTTTTCAAGAAGATAATGGACAGCCATTTATCTGGAATGGTATAGGATCTCCTATGTGGGTAGGAAGTTGAACTAGAAGACCTCCAAGGTTCGTTCTAACATATTATTCTATGTTCCATGTTCCATGTTTTGAGCAAGACTAAAGTTTAACGTCAAGGAGTTTCTTGATTCTATCTGCATCAAACCCGTTATGTGTTCTAATGGGTTTTTCTTCTCTCTTCTCATGAGCCCATAAGTGACTGACATCATAGCTACAGAAGGAGCCCAAAGGGTATGAAGCAGTTTTTCCAAAAAGGGAGCTAAGTAGTTTTTAGACTAAACAATTTAAGAATGTAGGAAAATTGTATACTGCTCAAAAAAATAAAGGGAACACTCAAATAACAAACCCTAGATCTGAATGAATGAAATATTCTCATTGAATATTTAATTTGCCCAACTATTCCATTTTTACAACAGCATGTGAAATTGATTGTCAATCGGTGTTGTTTCCTAAGTGGACAGTTTGATTTCACAGAAGTTTGATTTACTTGAAGTTATATTCTGTTTTTTTAAGTGTTCCCTTTATTTTTTTGAGCAGTGTATTTGGTCAATGAAACCAATATTAATTATACTGGGAAAAGTGTTCTCTTTGGGACTCGGGTAGGAGTCTCGGTGAACCTTTTTCTTCTTGTGTGCCAATAATGGGAGTGAATGCATTTGAGTGCATATGTGTGGCACACAACCCCCCCTCCATGTGTCCCTCACTGTATGCACGCATACCCATGCATGTGCCCTCCTCCTTGGGCCATTTTTCACCCTCAGGCTTCCCTGAAGCCTCTGGAGTGTGAAAAATGGCCCAACAGGCAAACCGGAAGTTTGGAAAAATGGATTTCCAGTTTGGACATTTTTCACACTCTTGAGGAGGGCAAAAATGGCCTTCTCCAAGCCCAAAAATCAGCTGGCCAGTGAGCACATGCGCACTGGAGATGACATAGAGCAACACCTCTTGTACCCTCAGATATGGCTCCATGTGCATAGGGTATAGAACAGCAATTAATTTTGCCATGGGGCCGCATGAGAAATTGGGATGGTTTTAGAGGGCTGGACTAATATAATTAACTCAGTTCTACCCAATACTGTAAAGACCCAGGCCCTGGCCTGACCTAAACACCCAGACCCACTCTACAGACCCCTAATTGTTTGCTTTACGGTGCACCACAGTCACTGCGCTGGAGTGTTTGCATGGTTTCTGTGCTCAGCTGCTCTCGGTAGGAGGTCGAGGTCCGCTCTAGTGCGAGGATGAAAGAGCTCGCCGCGTCTGCTGGGACTCCTCTGGTTCCTGCTTTCCTCATTATTCATCAGAAAAGCAGGAACCGGAGGACTCCCGGCAGATGCGGTGAGCTCTTTCATCCTCGCACTGGAGCAGACTCTGACCTCCGTGGACCAGTCACAGATAGCGGGCGAGCCGGTCACAGACAGCGGGCGGGCCCAGTTCTGGTCCAGAACATAGCAATTATCTGGGCTTATGGATGCTAAAGCGGACAGCCCTCAACCCATTAGATGTCAAGGTCCTCTTCAAACACGATGGACAAACATTATCAATCTGTAGGCCTAATAGTTGTTCAAAAGAATAGAGGAAGCATATTCTTAATATTAAACTCAAGAATATCTCTAAATACATACACGGTCCAGGAATTGGTATCACTGGTGTATCTAATTCCTTGATAGTTAAAAATGCAAACATTGCCTATGGATTTCAACTCTGCATAGTCTAAGGCAAGTTCTACAGATAATCACATCTTTGTATCATGGTTACTGTGTTATGACTGTAGACTTAAAGATTTATTTTAGAAAAGTAATATTAATCTATACTCATCTATCAACAAAATATTTCAGGACAAGATAAATGAGAAGGTTGAGTCACTTGAGCGCTGTGCTTATTTTATTCTTTTTTGTTTTGCCATGAAACATTCTATCAGGTTTTGCTGCATTTTGAATTTTATGATGGCTGAAGTAGCATCATACGTAGAGTGTGGGAAATGCATTACTAGTATTTCTAAATGTCACGGTGGTTTTCTGCTAGATTGTTATAATTGTATTTTAAAAATGAGAATTTCAGAAGTTATCTTGATTTTATGCATAATTCAGCTTTGAACTTTACAGTTCATTACTGATTCTTTGTAGTGTATCGTGCCATATAATAAGCCTGAAATTTTAACCATAGTGTCATCAAATAGTGAAGATGGAACTGCAAGTTTCATTTAGATAATTTAATTCAAGTGCTTTTCTTGCTGTTAGAAGTCCTGAAAGTGATAATGACAATTGAAAATCTGTTGCAGTGTTTTTACTTTGGAAATCATCACACTCCCTTTCTTAGAAGCTAATGTTGTTCAGGTAAATGTCTTACATAGAATGAACATCTGCTTAAGTTAATGAGATTTAAGAACATATTTTAGAGTTATTATTTTGCAGAATTAGAAGTGGTGAATTCTAGAACTTTCGTGTATTTGAATTTAATACTGTATTTAACAGAGGACAATTAACCATATGCATAGCTTGTCTGCCGAGATTGTGGGTGCTCTATCACTGGAGGTTTTTAAGAAGAGACTAGACAGCCACTTACTAAAATAGTATAATGTTATGTTCTCCTGCTTGAGCATGGGGATGGACTAAAAGACCCTTCCAGAATAGAATAGAATAGAATAGAATAGAATAGAGAATGGGAATAGAATTCTTTATTGGCCAAGTGTGATTGGACACACAAGGAATTTGTCTTTGGTGCATTTGTGCTCAGTGTACATAAAAGAAAATATACATATTCATTTTCAATTCAGCAAAAAATATGTTACACATACAGAATATAGTTTGTTGGCTATGAAAAATTAACTGCCTTGGATATGGGCCGAGAGGCAAAAGAAGCATTATGCTCCTCCCGTATTTAGGTATGCCAGGGTGATTTGACAGAAAAAAACATATAACACTTCCCTGGTACAAAGCTGGAAGGATGAGATCCTGTGGCCTAGAGGTTCAAATCCCAGTGAGGGTATGGCTAGCTGATGAGAGGGAAAAACCTTGAAATAGATCTCCCTTCATTTTCAATTCAGCAAAAATATGTTACATGCATACATACGTACGTACATACGTACGTACATACGTACGTACGTACATACATATATACATACATACATACAGGGGTGGGCTGCTGCCTGGATTGGGGGGGGGGCTCTGGGGTAGCAAAAATGGAGCTCCACCCCAGAGCACCCAATTTGCACTGAAAGATATTGAAAGAAAATGCATAAGCCACGCCCACAATGTGGTAGTAAAAGTTTTGGTAGCCCTTCATTGCATACATACATACATACTGTACTTATACACTGCTAAAAAAAATAAAGGGAACACTTAAACCACACAATATAACTCCAAGTAAATCCAACTTCTGTGAAATCCAGCTGTCCACTTAGGAAGCAACACTGATTGACAATCAATTTCACATGCTGTTGTGCACATTCAACTTTATACAGAAGAAAGTATTCAATTTCATTTCATTCATTCAGATCTAGAATGTGTTCCCTTTATTTTTTTGAGCAGTATATATATACATTATATGAGAATTTATTGATATTCTCATACAAATTTCTATAGTATTTTATTTTTATGTATTTACTGATTTACTGTTTTACTAGTAGAATTTATTTTTAAAAGTCACAGTGTAATTATTCTCATCTCATGCAATCTTTTCCATTCAAATAGGTCACCCTTTTAAAAGTGGTTTTGCACTTTCGCTAGTTGAGATTCCCAGAATTGATTGCATGTCAAGGTTTTATAAGTCAGCCTCAATAATTACATACTATAGGCAAATCTGTTTTATTTTTTCTCTGCCTCTGATTTGATCACCCTATTTGTTCATCTAAAATTATTGAAATAATAAAGTGTATAGACTTCTGATCTCTTTGATCACAGGTAGTAGGAGTTTATATCTATCTATCTATCTATCTATCTATCTATCTATCTATCTATCTATCTATCTATCTATCTATCTATCTATCTATTGACTTTTCAGTTTTAAAAAGTGTCATTTTTTGCACATAATACATTTGTCATAGTTTCCAATTTAAGAAAAGTTCTTTAAATTAGGGCTTTCAAATTACTACCTGTACAATATTTAGAATAACTTTCATTTTAATTCAGTATCTTTAAAAATCTTTTGAGTAAATGTGCCTAAGGTGCTTCTGTTAATACACCACATTTTGAAAAACAATAGAAATTGTTTGTGCAAGAATGTTTGGAGAAGATTGATTTTCCTCCTTTGGTTTATATTCACTAGAGATAGCTTTCATATATGTCTTAAATGTGGTGGTAAGGTATACTTATTGATAGATTTATTCCTTTGTGCCATGGAGCAGAATGCTTTGTGCATTGCTGCATACATCATCAAAACTTTATGAAGCAGACAATAACAGGCCCTCCTGTATCTAAGCACTCTTGTGGGGAAGAAAAGATCCAGGAACCTACATTGTAATTGGAATCATATTCCATTCTTGGTTCCATTTCTATTTGCTCTATGTTTTTTTCCCCTTCCATGTTGGTCAAGACTCCTAAGAATAACATGGATAGGCAATGAAACAAAAGAAATGGAATCAATAAACAAATCAACCCAGAGCTCTCTCTCCAGGCATAAATGACAAAGCTGAAATTATCCTACTTGGGACACATTATGTGAAGGACCCAATGCTGAGAAAGGGAAAAAGAAAAATAAGATAGATAACCAACCAGCAGCAAAGTGAATGGACTCAGGTACGGTGGTTATGAGTGTACCAGTGGAAGACCAGAAATACACTAGGTTAGGGAGAAGTTGTCATGGAAAAAATATATGTGGTTGGTAACTTGGTTGACTTGATGGTACATAACCTTATCTCCATATCTCACTTCTATTTAATTGGGGATACTTAGAATTATTACTAGTTCTATCCATGACATTATTTTAGAGAATTCAGGTTGTTATCTAAATGCTTCTCTTCGGATATCTAATTGCAATGCCAGTTAACTTCAAATGGCTGGAAACCATTTTTTTAAGCAGTTAACCGCTGTTTCTAGTTTTGAAGATCAGGCATATAAAAGTTCAGAGAGTTCATCTGTAATAACAAAAATGAATATCCTATGTTGATCTGAGAATATTTCTTAAGTTTCAGTTTATTATTCTTTTTATTCTATGGTGTCATATCCAAACCACATAGAATCTGTAGCAGTTCTATCATACTATTAACAAGTTATATTTTGATGCTTCCTTTTTTTTTAACCAAGGCTATCTGGATTTTATTTTTAAGTATTCATTTCAAAAAGTTGTGGCAAAATATTTTTCTTTGAAACACTGAAATAGCTATGTCTTTTTTTGCAACTGCTTTGGAAAAAGTTCTTAGTTGGGTTCACATAGGTATGCATGGGTAATCATTTTTTTCTCTGTTTTTCCTATGTCAGGGGTCCCCAAACATGGCAACTTTAAGGGTTGTGGACTTCAAGTCCCAGAATTCCTGGAATTCTGGGACTTGAAGTCCACAAGTATTAAAGTTGCCAAATTTGAATACCTCTGACTTAAGATATGTATACTGTACACTGCTTTTGAAAACTATTGAGATATATTCTATGAGATTAAAATGATGCTAAGTAAATTACTGCATTTAGAAGAATAAAAATGTCATTAAGCTTGTAGCTGTATTGTTTATTTGTTTGTTTGTTTGTCAAAACATGTACAAGATAATAGGTATGGTATAAACATTAACAAAAGCAAGTAGGTATAGGTAAATTTGGACAATGGGACAGGAGGACAGGGATGGTAGGCACAATGGTGCACTTATGCACACCCCTTACAGGCCTCTTAGGAATGGGGTGAGGTCAACTATAGACTGTCTAAGGTTAAAGTTTTTGAATATACCCTGCTGAGACCAAAATTTGCAACAATTCATTTAATTGCCATTTTATCTCTCTGATACTGTATTTAGCATGGCCAACCCTTAATTTGTGTCTATTTTCTGGTTAATTCTTCACATACTTTGCAAATATTAACTTAAGATGAGGTATAGTTGTACCATTTAAAAAATTGTGACACTTGAAAGGTTGTCACGAGATTAATTGGGTCTTATTTTTAACAATATTTAAAAAACCACATGATGTGCCTTATGGTGCTTTTATTTCTAATAATTGAATTTAAGATGGATGTGTGATGGAACAATAAATATTTTGAAGAAGTGTTTCTGAGTCTCAGTTTTATATAAGCTAATAATACCTTCTGCTTATTATTTCAACTCCAGAAATGTCTTCTCAGCAAAAGTTCTGAGAAGATTATAGGAGTTTCCCCACCTCCACAGGTTTCTGTTTAGGCGTACGTGGTTTTGTGCTTATTGGAGAACCCTGGCCACATGAAATATGGTTTCTTTGAAGGTGGGGAAAGTCCCTGCTGTTTCAATTTCAGTCCTAGTGGCCACCTACAAAAAGGACCCTGTTGCTATGGTGATTAATGATATTGAAGTCACTTGCAAGATTTCTGCTTACTTGAGATGAAAGAGACACATAGCATTATACCATTTGGTTAAAATACTATTTGGATGACAGTAATATGCATAGAATTTTACCTTTTTCTCCCTCCTAAAGACCAAATTTAAGAATTGAACATGTTTCTTTTTCTTTTCTTTTTTTAAAGAAGAGGTGTTTTAATTGCAATATTAGCAAATGGCATGTCACCTTTAAAAATATTATTTTACAAGCTGTACTATTAATATTTAAATGGAAACCCACAAAATTATCCAGAATTGGCAAGGTAGAGGAGAGGTCTTACTCTTCTTTTCCAGTTCATTAGTAACATTTGTTAACCCACGATCAAATATTTTACGCACATACACACAAACACACACACTTAATCTCAGCAAGTGCTGTTCAACCAGTATAGAGTTCTACAAGCAGCCAATGCATTTTTGAGTCTGATACTGCCAGAACTGCCTTTCTAATGCACATTATATCTTAAGTTCAAGTAACTTATTATAAAAAGGAGAATGCCTGTCTTTTTATGTTACTATTATAACTCAATGCCATTAGGAATACCGTAATATTATTAACTTCCTTCCAGTACAAAAATTGTCCAATTTATTTCAATCCTATATACTTCTTTTGGAGCGGTTTTTAATCCATCAATGAAAGTGCTGTATCCCATTATTATTGCTCTTTTCAGAGATTTTGCTATGGAACTGTCATTAGCTTTACATTTTGAACAAAATAAACCCATCTTGTTATGTAAAAAGAAAAAAAAGACACAAATGAAAATACTGTTATTAGAACCAACAAAATTGCATAAACCCAAAACAAATTGGGCAATCATTTCTGATGTAAATCTGACCAAAAGCTGTGAAAAGCATGGGGTAGAGAGAAAGAGAAAAGAATTGATTCTCATGATTCATGGTCAGTCTTTTGAAATTTATTGTGGGAGAAGATAACATGTTACAAATCTTTATTGATATTCATAATTTTTCTGAGAAATCTAATACCCCCTCCACCCTCTCCCCTCCGTGCAAGCTAAATAATTATGGGACCGAGAGATATTGGACCTATTGATAGCCCACTAATCCCTAATTGAGGGCAGACAGATAAGGCAACTGAACAATTGCTGAGGCTCCTAGCACCGTAACGATAAATAGGTTTCTTATTGCAAATTTCATGTACCATAATTCGGTTAATCTGATAGAGTATAACAGTGTTTACATGCACACAGACAAACAATTTTGTTAGAGTAAAAGTAAGAAAAGACACAACAGGGAAGGAAGGAGTGAAAGATAAAATGAACTCTGATGATTAAAAAAAAAGTAAATGACAGAGATTGGTCCTGTTTAGGAACTGATACTCTTAAGCAGGTGACAAGGAAAGATAAATCCTTACCTCCTCCAGAGTTGAACAGGGGACAAGTGACATATAAATCCAGTGATTTAGATGTCACTTGTTTAACTTCAGTACTGTATTCCAGCTGCTTTTGTGGCTACTTGTGCCTTTTCTTAATAGTCTGAATAATGCTACTATTTTGCATTAATGAGGTATTTAATTGAAAGCCAGGGAACATGCAAAATTAATAATAGATACAAGCATATCCTATACCAGTGATGGCGAACCTTTTTTCCTCGGGTGCTGAAAGAGTGTAGACGTGCACTATCACACATGCGCGAGTGCCCACACTCATAATTCAATGCCTGGGGACGGCGAAAACAGGTTTCCCTGCCCCCCTGGAGGCCTTTTGGAGGCTGGAAATAGACTGTTTCCCAACTTCTGGTGGGTTCAGTAGGCTTATGTTTCGCCCTCCCCAAGCTCCAAAGGCTTCCCTGGAGCCTGGGGAGGGTAAAAACTCCATCCCCCATCCCCCCTGAGGCTTTCTGGAAGCTAAAAACACCCTCCCAAAGCCTCTGTACGAGGCAAAATCAGCCGACTGACATACACATACACATTGGTGCTAAGTTAGGGCAATGGCTCATGTGCCAACAGATATGGCTCCGCGTATCACCTGTGGCACCTGTGCCCTAGGCTCACCACCATTTTCCTATATGATATGTTGGTGTGTAATCCTTCCTCTGATATCCCACTTCTACTTGGGGATACTTCAATTATTACTAGTTTTAAATCTGTATCCATGACATTCTCCTAGAGCCGTGATGGCACTTCTACGTTTCAGTTCCAACGCGCATGCATGTGTTGGCCAGCTGATTTTTGGCCTTTGGAAAGGCCGTTTCCTCCTCCAGACGCTTCTGGGAAGCTTCCCGGAAGCTCCAGAGGCGAGGCCAAAAAAAAAAAAATCAGTACTGGTCAGTTGCAGTACTGTAAAACATGAGATTCACTTTCATTATTATCTTTATTTTCTATTTCATACACTTCAGCATACATTTTCTTAGAATTACTTATCTTACACAAGAAAGTTATAATAAAATTAAGATGTACCAAACAGCCTGCAGAACCTGGAAGCAGTTATCATAAATATTGCAACTGCCAGTGAGTTTCTGTTGAAAAAAATAAAATAAAGCAGCACAACAAACAGATAGTGAGGATTTGCCATCTCATTGTACTGATATTCTGGCAGCTGGACTGGCATGTCTTGTTAGTGGAAACAGCAGGACCATCTGTTTGGAGACAATGGCTTTATCTGCTTATTTAGTCACCCATATCAGTTATAGCAGCTTTTAAAGGAACAATGAAACATTAAGTGTGCTTCCGTACCATACTAACTCACTCTGGTTGATTAAATAGAAAAAGCATTTTGCTATCTTTTCTCTAATTAACTCTGCTTTTAAAATACAGTTCATACTAACTGAAAATGGCAGCCAAACTGAGCTTGGATGACATGAATTTCCTTTAAAAAGCCTCAGACCGTGATGGAAAAGTTATATGGGATGTGTTTGTGTGTGTGTTTGTGTCTGTGTGTGTGTGCGCACACATGCACAGGATTAGGTATTCACCTAGAATGCCTTAGCATCTAATTTGAAGTTAATTAAGCACATTTTTTTAACAACCTCATTGTTTTTGTTTTGTATGATGCCACATTAGACTGTACATTTAAAAATAGCTTCCTTCTGGATATTATTATTATGAAAGGTGATTTGGGAAGCTTTGAAAGTGTAAAGGGTATAGATTTTAATGAATACTATACCTCTATAGAGAAGAGCCTTCAGTATGCAAGAAAGAAATCTCTATTAGTATTGAAAACCACAGCACCATTGATGAATCTGTTTTAGATTTTTATTTTAGTTGTAAATTTCTAATAATGTAGAAGTCTGGAAAAATTTGTACCACTTTGAATTATCTATTAGGATGTTCTTCAGGTTACAGTAATCTGGTTGGGTATCTATATATGTGTAAAAGCAAAAACCACTCACACATTAATCACAAATTCTCCAAAACCGTAAAACCTACAAACTTAAAATTTGCCACGTATGTTCCTCTTGCCTTCTAAGTGCTCACTAAGAAATGATTTTTCGAAATGACCATCGGAGCATGGATATTTCTTATATTATTATTAACAAGCTCCGATGCTAAGGAGTTCTACTTCCCCTTCCCCACCTGAAAAGAAATCTGATGCAGATGCAAAACACAAGCAGAGGAGTTTCAGTTTCACTTTTTCTTTCCCAGCAGCAAGCAGCTTTATTATAGACCACTTGAGCTAAGCCACACACAGACTCCTTTCTGTCTCCTCCTTGCTCGCGCAGCAAATACTGTTTGAGTTTCCAAAGACCCCCTCAACTCTCTCACACCCTAAGGGAACTCTAGGCATATAATACTAATGTACGTCGGTACGTAGAGACAGATTTTTTTCCAACCTTATTTTCCTCCTCAGTTCAGAAGAATCCGTTCCTTCTACTGTAAAGGGAAAAGAGGCCAAAAATGCAGGAAAATATTTACAAGGCGATTAGGAAACCACAAGTAAGGAAAGCTGCCTGTTTCTCCCATGGGCAGTTCTATGTGGCATGCTCCAGAGTCAGTTCACCTGACAGACTGGTCATCCATATTGTTTACAGGGAGGTCCTATGCAATTCATCTGAGGGACAAATTGAATGTCTATGCCAGTGATGGCGAACCTTTTTTCCTTGAGTGCCAAATGAGAGTGCGCGCATGCTATTGCACATGCGTGAGTGCCCACATCCATAATTCAAAGCTTCCCCCACCTCCTGGAGGCCAGAAACAGCCTGTTTCCCAACTTCTGGTGGGCCCAGCGGGCTTGTGTTTCACCCTGTCCAGGCTCCAACAGCTTCCCTGGAGCCAGGGGAGGGCAAAAAAGCCCTTCCCCATCCCCCGGGAGGCACTCTGGAAGCCAAAAACGCCTTCCCAGAACCTTGTGTAAGCTAAAAATCAGCTGGCCAGCACACACATGCATGTTGGAGCTGAGCTAGGGCAATGGCTCGCACGCCAGCAAATATGGCTTCGCCTGTCACCTCTGGCACCCATGCTATAGGTTCGCCATCCCTGGTCTATGCTATGGAAATAATGTCTACATCTGTAATAGAAGCTTAGCTTACCATCTCTAACAAAATAACACAGTCCTTTTTTAAAGTGTCGATATATCAAGCCCCCTCACATAGTTTCGTAATGAAGCACGGGCATCAGCTTTCTATTGAAAATTTGGTCTTTTCAATCTTCCTTTCCACCCATCAAAGCTGGTAATCTGCACTTAAATAACCTCCCAACTTCTTGTGATTGTAATCAAATTCATGCAAAGATATCCAGTGCTGAGTTCTCCTTTGGTGGCTTGGTTTTGGATTCTGCAGGAGCTGGATTTACCAAATTACTTGCCTGTTGTAGAATGAAAGCAAAAGAAAAAGGGTTATATTTTCATATTTCTTAACACTAAAGCAAGACAAACTATGAAGTAAGGAAAATATTTGAGAAGATGTGTTTGCACTGCACTTTAATTTCATTAGAATGCCATAGCTAGCTTGAAAGTAGCTAATCTCACAAAAAACATCCAGTGATATTGTGTAAGTATAATTATTGATTGTTTATGAATTGAACCACAAGGACTTACTATCAATACTGTGTTACTAACATTTGAATGTGTGTGTATGTATAATTAAATAGTAATTATTATAAATTGAAAGATGATGACATCAACCACCTATGGGTTCCCGGTGATTGTCAGCACACTTGGGTACCATACCAGAAAATCTTATATTTATTTATTATTTATTTATTTATTTATTGTTAGAGTTGAAAGGGACCATGCAGGTCATCAAGTCCAATCCCCTGCCTGAGCAGGAATCCTAAAGCACCCCAGCCAAATGGCAGTCCAATCTCCTCTTGAAAGTGTCCAGAGCTGGGAAGTTCACAACCTCCGCAGGCAGGTTGTTCCACTGGTTGATCGCTCTGACCTTCAGGAAGTTCTTCCTTACTTCTAGGTTGAATCTCTCCTTGGTCAGCTTCCAGCCATTGTTCCTCATCCGGCCCTCTGGTGCTCTGGAGAATAGAGTGGCCCCCTCCTCTCTGTGGCAACCCCTCATATACATATTATATGGCACTTAGAAAATTTGAGCATTGACAAAATATCCATCTGTCAATTACAAAAGCCAGAACTGCTTGTTTCTGGACATATACTATGCCAATACATTACGACATCCTAAGTTCTTGGGAAGAACTTTATGTGAATGAAGGCCAACACCAGCTAAAGAACTGGCAGCTGTGCTTTCATGTTGTTGCATATATAATGACAAAAGAAAATGCCAAAATATAAACAAAAGCAACTGTTATTATAAAGAATTATTTAGAAACTATTTGATATTATTGACTTTTGCTTTGTTCTGCTCGTGATATATTGGAAAACAGTGTTTTTATTTTAAGTGAGCAAGTCTTGAGCCTCTCCTCAGCTGTAAGGAATAGATGTTTTAATGTCCAATAGTTAAACAATAAACCAAGTTCATAATAACAGAATGTTTCTTTGTATGATTTAATAAGTTGTTTAAATTAACCGATGGCTTTAAATCATTTCCCCCCCTACAATTCTCACATTTTCGATATAGTGGGGAATGATATTTCGTTTAAATTCGGAGCACAGAAGTTTTGTTTACAGCACAAAACAAGAGAAGGACAAACAAAATGATAGCATGTAAGGTCAGTCTATCCTGTGCTTTCATTCATGTGATGAGAACTCATCAATGTGATAAGAACTCACATTCATGTGATTTAACTCATGTTAAATCTGATCTGGATCTTTCTTTTTGAAAATGCAAGATCAACCCTCACAAACAAGTAGTATTTTCTTTTTAACTGAATTTGAAAATGTGAGAAAACCTGACATCTACATGGATTTAAAAAAAAAGATGTAGATGAATTGTCACCAAAGCAAAATTGCAGTGATTGATATAAATGGTAATTAAAGGAAAGAAGAAACTGAACATTTAAAGGCCTTTCTAAAAGAAAAATCAGCTTGTGTTCTCCATTGATCATTTATTGACCTACATTTCAGATTTTTTTTTTCTTGTGGAGGTAGGGAAAAAAGTCAAAAGGGCATATGGATGCAACTGACCCTACTGGCATTGAATAGCTTGTGATCTTAAAAATTGGCAAAGTTCTTCATTAGAAGCTTTTAAGTCATGGGACAATGCATTTATATTTATTATAAATTTTTATTTACAAATATACAAAACATAAAAACAATAATCAAAACAGATAACAGTTGAATCTTAGTATAATACAATATACCTAGATATAGAGATATAACAATTAATAAACGTATAGACTTATGGAAAAGGGGGATAGAAGAAAGAGATGACTAAATTAACCATGCTAGTCAGAAATGAAACTGAGTCCTCATTTAATAACTGCTGGGATCCCTTTTACAAATGGCTAAAAAAAATAGAGAATAATATTTGACCAGACACAAATCCGGTATATATTTTCTCTTTTCTTTTTATAATAGTAATAAGAGATATTAGATATATAACTATGGAATGTTTATTTTTATTTTCGAAATCTCTATACTTCGATTAACTCAATGCTTGCACTTACCTATCTACACGACCAATCCGATCCAAGGTAATGAGCTAACAAATTAGAAATTAGTTCATGTTTTCAATACAGCTTCACCGTACACTCGCCCACCCCCTTATCTTCTTTCTCTTTTTTCTTTACTCTGTCTTCTTACTTTTCCCCTCTCCCTTTTTCCTTCTTCTCCTATCTATTCTCTATCTTTCTTCTATCCCCCTTTTCCATAAGTCTATGGACAATGCATTTATAGATTGCAAACTGGTGACATAAAAAATGAATAGTAGGTATGAATAAGAATTTTTTTCAGTGGAGGGAAGTAAGAAGCAGAGTCACCAAAGAATCTGTATTACAGTTGTTCTTTTTAATTTGTTCATAAATAGATATACTTCACACACACCTGCACACACACATACATATAATAATAATAATAATAATAATAATAATAATAATAATAATAATTTATTAGATTTGTATGCCGCCCCTCTCCGAGGACTCAGAGCGGCTCACAACATATTCACAATATATTCGCCCAAGCACAAAGCCGAAAGCACCAGCCTGAAGATGATGAGTAGGACCTTGTTGAAACGTTGCCAGGATTCTATCAACTTTACATGGGAAAAGACCCAATACAATACAGTAGTACCTCTAGATACGAGCTGCTCCACATGCGAGTATTCCAAGTTACGAGCCGCGATGCGAGCGAAATTTCTGTTCGACACCCGAGCTCAAATTCGGGATACGAGCCAAGCTTCCACTAGGTGGCACAAGAATCTCCTTGCTTCCGGTTATCTCGGCGTGAAAAACAAAGTCTAAAGGCATTCGTTCGAGATGCGAGTTGATCGACTTACGAGCTCGGGTCTGGAACGAATTAAACTCGTATGTCGAGGTACCACTGTACAACAAATATATCTCTGTACAGTGTGTGAGGTGGAGGAGAAATGGTAGCGGGAAAGTTGAAGAGAAAGCAGCTTCTCACCTTACTGAGATTCGGGGCTGGGAAGGGAGTAAGCTAGGAATGGCTTGAATTGGGGTGGCTTCTCGCCTAATTACTGGTGGTTAACAATGGCAACCTTACTGACTGTTATCAGTAAACAATGCCGTTAATCCTTGCCTTACAATAATTCACTTAGTGACCATTCAAAATAACAATGGCACTGGAAAAAAGTGACTTATCACAGTTGTTCACATGATCTTTGCTTCGTCGTGATCATGTGATCCAAATTCAGATGCTTGGCAACTGGTCCATACTCATTTGCTAAGTCCCAAGGCTTTGTGATCACCTTTTGTAACCTTTCAACAAGTAAAATCAATGGGGAACCTTGTTACTCAATTTATCAACTGCAGTGATTTACTTAACAACTGTGACAAGAAAGGTTATAAAATGGAGCAAACCTCATCCAACAAATGTCTCACTTAGTGACACAAATTTTAGTTTCAGCTGTGGTCGTAAGTACAGGGCTTACCTGTACATGATGTTGAGTTTTACAATAGAAATTTCAGTTACTATCCTAACTTGAAAACTACCTGTCCCACCCTTACCAAAAAAGGTTTGAATGCTTGGGAATCATTAGCGTAGGAAAATGTTAATTGAGGCAACACGTGTGTGCAGTCCTATCTTGTTATGGGGAAAGCATGCATCTGAATACCAGTTGCAATAATAATAATAATAATATGAGGAGAATATTTTCTTACAAACGCTATGTTGATTGTTCACTGTGATAATCAAAATGGAGGACACAGATTAGACTTGGCTTGATGTGAAGGAAGACTGTCCTTATATTCTTTTTTATTTTTATTTATTTATTTATTTTATTTATTCATTTGTCCAATATACAATACATATGGAAGAGAATAGACATGAAGTAATATATATAAAGATAATATATAAAAATAGAGGAGAAAATATATGAAAGGAAGAAAATATATATGATATATGAGATAAAGGAAAGACAATTGGACAGGGGACGAAAGGCACACTAGTGCACTTATGTACGCCCCTTACTGACCTCTTAGGAACCTGGAGAGGTCAATTGTGGATAGTCTATGGGAGAAATGTTGGGGGTTAGGGGTTGACACTATTGAGTCCGGTAATGAGTTCCGCGCTTCGACAACTCGATTGTTAAAGTCATATTTTTTACAGTCAAGTTTGGAGCGGTTAATATTAAGTTTGAATCTGTTGCGTGCTCTTGTGTTGTTGCGGTTGAAGCTGAAGTAGTCATTGACCGGTTGGATGTTGCAGCATATGATCTTGTGGGCAATACTTAAATCGTGTTTTAGGCGCCGTAGTTCTAAGCTTTCTAGACCCAGGATTGTTAGTCTATGTTATGTTAGTCTATGTTATTCTTATGTTACAATACTCGGATATTGTTAACTGAGATTCAGTACAGCTAGCCCGCGACTTACAACTGTTTAATGATGCTTTAAGGTTACTGTGGCCTCAGAACAAGTGATTTACAATCTACGCCAGAGGTCCCCAAACTTGGCAATTTTAAGACTTGTGGACTTCAACTCCCAGAATTCTCTAGCCAGCTTTACTGGCTGGAGAATTCTGGGAGTTGGAGTCCACAAGTCTTAAACTTGCCAAGTTTGGGGACCCTTGATCTACGCTAAGAATTACAACAGTTGTAGTACTCCATTGATTGCAATTCGGGGGACTTGGCAGTCAGCAGTCAGCTTGCATTTAGGGTGGCTGCAGCAGTGCGGTTGTGATTTATGACTTTCCCAGCTGGCTTCCAGCAAGCAAAGTCAGTTAAGGAAGCTGGATTCACTTAATGGCCACCTGACTCATTTAATGACTGGTAAAAAGGGTCACAAAATCATGTGAAGTCAATGATGATTCACTTAGTGATCAAGATTCTAATCCCAATTATAGTTGTAAGTTGAGGACTACCTGTATCGAAATCCAATTTTGCTGGATCATTTGCAAACTGGAGCAATTAAAAGAACATGGATTCTTTTTTAAGTGCTATAATTCAACAATATTTCTGTTCAGGCCAGCATAATAAATTCCAAAAAAGAGCGTGACACAATTTGAATTCTCCAGAACTGTTTTTATAGGACCAGATATAAAAGTAGAGGATGCAAACTCACATTTTTTAAAAAAAAGGATGGATAGTCCCTAATTTGTTTTTTTTTTAATCATTGTTACTGCTTTTGTTTTCTTTCTCTTGACTTTTTTTCTATCAAAAGAAACCAACTAATCTGGAGTCAGATAGTAAGAGTGATGTTTAACTGTGATAAGTCCTAGTTCTAGTATGATTATAGTGTTCAAGGCAATTTTTCCTGCACGATATTGCCCTTAATTAAAATGGATGAAAGCTTTCTCTCCTCTTACAAAATTACTAAAATTGTACAGCTGCCCCCCCCCCAAAATCCAGTATCAATTAGATATTTTGATACTGATTAACAATCTGCAGTATGAAATGCTCAATAAGGCAATGCGTTTATGCAACTTTGCATGTGTAATATTTTCTAAATAATACATTGAAAATATAGAATTCTTAGAAAATGGTATTTCCCTTGATTGGCAGTATTTCATTTATAGAAAATCTGGAATTCTCTAGTCAGAGTGAAAATTTTGTGCGTGTCGGGGGGGGAAAAAGATTGACCAGATGAGTCAAATTGTAGTTGCAGAGTGAGGAAAATGAATTGATACAAAGTAGTGAAAAGGTTTAAAAAGGTGTGAATTGGCACCCTAAAGAAAGTGGCAGTACAACAACATTGCCAGTTTGCTATCTGGAGATGATCAAAGACTGGACGCATAAAATAAATTGAAATCTACGCTCATATTAATGGGCACTTGTTCATATGGCTATCCAGAAGATATTTAACGCAGCAGAAAGATTACACTAATCTTTACCTCTTTAGATTTGGCAATGGAGGTATTGTAATGAATTTGATTTACCTAGCTGTTAAGTCATCCTTTTTATTAATTGCCAATCACAAGAATTATTTATCCCGATTTCTCTTTGGTTACTACTCCTGTCTCTGCGTTAATGTTCTGTTTGTTCAGTAGTAGAGCCTAAACTGATAATCCAGTAAGGATAACAGGCAAACAGAAAGTATTAATTCCACAATATTTTATTTCTTACACAAATAATAAAAACCTCAAAAATATCCACTTACTGATCATTTTGGTTCCCAAACCAGCTTGCTAAAACAATCTAAAACAGACGGGCCAGGGATTTCCCCACTAATCACTTGAAGTTGATATTTCCCCTCTAAATATTTCCTGTTTATTTTTAATTGTAGCATCCTGGAGAACAATGAAAGAGTTTTAATGCACAGACTTCAGAAAAAAGTGCAGCAGCAAGTAGTACAAGAGACGCAAAAGGAAGATATTACTCGGGCACTTAGGAACACTCCTGGCATTTGAAGTAAGTAATAAGAATTCATTTTTGATGTAAGGAAAATAATTGTCTATAATTTGTATTAGGCAACCAGACTTGCATTGCTATTTCTGTGCAGTGCACGCAAAGAGATTTCTAAAGGATGAAAGTAGACACAACAATGACATATCTATGTGTTCTTAACAACATTGCTGAAAGAGGACATGTATGAGAAGATTTGTTTGTAACATCAAAAGTGATGCATAAGCCTTGAGGCTATCTGCTCCTTTGCTCATAGCTTATTCCTACTCCTGGTAGTTTTCTTTCCTGGCATGTTTCTTTCTTTGTAGCATGGGAGATCAAGATTTACCAGAAGACCATTCCCTTGAGATGGGTTGATAGAGAGGCAGATGTCAGGAGAAGGAGCTACTTTTTTGTGTGCACATGTTTTTGCTGCAAAATGCAGACCTATTCTTGATCAGTGAAATTGGCTTTGATTTGAGAAATAACAGGAGTATACTTCTGGTATACATATTTCTTAGAAGCCAGAACTACTCAGCTGAATAAATTTAGTGCTCACATTTGCCAGATGTAAATTCTTTCCAGTGGTGGTGGGAGTAAGGAACTCTTACTAAACCTATGGAAAAAAACACCACTCAGTTTGCTTTTTTGGCATGCAATGATTATTTTAGAGGTTTGCTGTGAAGGAGCTGACAATGCAAGCATGATGCTTTGCAATCAATGACTTATAGTTGTTTGTACACAAAGAATCTCAGACTTTTCATTTAGAATCAAACCCACTAGCCGTACTTTTAGTACTAGGTTTAGTATTTTGTAAATGTTAATATTTAATGTTTTTCTAACTATCATCATTTTAAACTTTACTTCGTATTTAAAGTGACAACCAAAATGAGTTCATTTCTACAATTTGAATTGATAGATTTGCAAATCAATATTAGATATGGTTGGTGGCTTTCCTTTTTCAACCTCCTACATGGGTTTCTTCTAACTTTTTTCTTCTTTTGTGCTTTTACCCACGCCCTTGTTTATATTCAAAGGTTATGTTTGTGCATAACTATGTTCTGGTCTCAGATTGGATTCTGTTGGTTGTGTGTCTATAGTTGGTTTAACGCAATATATGTTAATGATACTTGGGATAATTAAATATGTAAGTACTTGAGCGTCATACTGATCAACTGTCAAAAAATCATTCCGTGAGCTAAAATTACTCAAGACTATTTTATTCTAATTCAATTTTATCCACTAAAATTTCTAAAAGAACTATTTACCATTTTTTAAAATAAAATTGTACTTTTATTGTTTTCTACAGCAAACAATTAACCCATTAGCCATCATGTACCCAAGAATGACTTTCTATAACATAAATATGAAAGAGAAAATATGTACCACATTTTTCGGAGTATAAGACACACCTTTCCACGCCCCACAAAAGGGTGGAAATATCAGTGCATCTTTTGGCTTCCTGAAGCCCCACACCCATGTCCCATTGTTGCAAAAATGGGGTGCGCAGAGGGTTTGGGAGCCTGCAGAATGCTCCTGGGGGCTGGAGGAAGGTAAAAGCACCCCTTTTTGGTGAAAAAAAGAGGCAAAATGGGCAAAAAAGAAGAGCACTCTGCAGGCATCCGAAATCCTCTGCACACCCCATTTTTGCAAAAAAAAAAAAAAAAAAAAAAAAGGTAAAAATGGGCCATTTTTGCAAAAACAGGAGTTTATACCTACCCTCAGTCCCCAGGGGCACCCTGCAGGCTTCCCAAACCCTCTATGTTCCCTATTTTTTTGCAAAAATGAGTGAAAAACGGATACATTTTTGTGAAAAATGAGCTCTGCAGAGGGTTTGGGAGGCCTGCCCAGTGCTCCTGGGGCAGGGATGGGTTGCTACTGGTGTGGTAGGTGACTGCACACTGGTAGCAGCCGCCAGATTATACAATTTGTAAACAACTGCTCCGGTGCCAGTCCTGCACTGTCATCTGTTTTCTTTCATTTTTTGTATTTTTTTCTTCCTGTGCATGCACAGAAGCAAAATCTCACGAGAGGACGTGCCTGTGCAAAAGATTTTGGGGAATTTTTTTGCTGCCGTACATGTGCGGAAGCAAGAAATCAGCAAAATCTCGCACACACAATAATAATAATAATAATAATAATAATAATAATAATAATAATAATAATAATAATAATAATTTATTGGATTTGTATGCCGCCCCTCTCCGTAGACTCGGGGCCGATCCCCCATGAGATTTTGGTGCATGTTTGCTTCCTGCGTATGCGCGGAAGCAAAATCACACTGGGAACACACAGCACACACATGCACATGAGACTCCCCATGCTGTGCATGCAGCGCACCGGTAGCAGGCGGTAGGAGCAATCTGCCCCTGTCTTGGGGGCCGGGGAGGGCAACACCTTTTTTTCTTAGCTCTTTGAAATCTTGCTGTGTCTTATAATCCGAAAAATACGGTAATTAAATTTCAGTAATCTTGACAAACATTGAATCCCTTTTTTGGTACTGGAATATGTTGCAAATATTTTAAATATTCTAATCTACTTGAAGCAGAAGTCTGCAATTTCTAAAATATAAAATGTCTTGTTGGATGGAAAGGGTGGCACTAATATCTGGCAAATTGACTTAAGTTTCTTCTGTATTGTGTTTTTGGGCAGAGGGGAGGAGGAAGGCCTAACAGTTTAACATAGTTTTGTGTCTCAATTTCATGTTTTGTAAGGGCTGATGCAAGACTGCAGTATCTCTGCAGAGACAAGGAAAGCTGGCAAAGGATGCAGGCAAGCAAAACAAATTCTTAGAAATCCGATGCATTTATATTTGCTATATAAACAGACAGGTTTCAGAGTCCTGTCTTTCATTATCATTCATGCTCTTTCTATTGGAAAGACTCTTTTCTGACCCATGAAGGTAATTGAATGTTAGTTGACCACTACCTGGATATATATATTTTTTTGAAAGCACATTTTTGTCTATAAAATGTGTTCCATTTTAAGTTTGTTTCCATTATTTTTGTCTGTACCTAAATATCAATAAAATCTCACATGGGAGAACACTTGCAGAATTCTTTTTTCCATTGAGGCTTCTCTCTCTCTCTCTTGCTAGATAAGGTAGTCTTCAAATGAAATCTATATATTGTATTTGCTTTGTTGCTTTGTATAGGACTCTTTTTTTTGAATAACATTCTTGTTTTGGCCACAGAAAATGCATTTCCCCCCCTAACCTTTGTAAAATGCAAAAACACCAATGCTTTAGGGGTGGTATATAGTAAAGAGAAAATCTGTGCTGACAAGAGATAATATATAGAATAGCAAGAACTATTTTTAGACTGCAAATACTTGTGTTTTTTTTTAATGTCTTGCTTATGTGTGTGCATATGTGCTCTGACAAGGGGATTCTTAGAGAATGCGTTGATTGCAATATTTCAATATAGTTTCAGAAAGTGGAATGTGAAAAAATTATAATATTTTGAAGATTAATAAGTATTTGAAACTTTAATTTTGTAAATAGCCACTCAGTGCCTATAGCTATGAATCCCATATCCTTTAATTTTTCTAAAACATTGCTTTGTTTTAAGAGAACATTGAATTTTTTTTTATAAAAAGAGCTTGTGTCTTGTTCTACAATAAGCAGTTTGGTTCCCAAAGGATTTTATGAAGGAAATATAAATTAAGTATTATTTGCACATAATTTTTTTGCAAGCTGTTTTCTTGTATATGCTTCTTCTATCTATATACTGATTTTCTGGGGATAAAATGTTGAGATTGCCAAGCTCACAGCAAAAAAAAGCAAAAAACTGTGCCAAAACACGGCACCTGCATGTCTGCATGCAATTTTGCTACCTGCTCAGGTACAGTAGCAGAATTATGCTGGACTCTGCTAACGCTCAGAGCCACGGGGGCGAGCACACCTCCCTGTTCCATCTTAGCAGCCCACCTCTGTGTAGGGAATTTAAAAATCATGGCAAACAATTTTTTCTGCTAGCCCTGAGAACTAACATAGAATAACGGTAGACATACTCCGTGTATTATATACACTGGCAAATGTAATGTAGACAAAGCCATAATATACTGTAGAAATTATGAATAACGTTCACATATTTTACAGCATTGTCAAAGTAAATCAATCTTCATAATGTTGTCTCAAGATCTTCAACAAACTGACAGTATGTACCTAAAAAAGCCCTGAAGATATGTATGTTTGGAAACAAAATATTGCTAAACATTTTCCATAGCTGTTTGTCAAGCTTTGTTCCCTTTTATTACATTTATAATACAATAAATACCTAAAGGGTTTACAAAAGACTTGTGATTTATTTACTATTTTGGATGAGTCATGATAAGCATTGGCAGTATAAAAATAAAAACATGAATATGGGTCTAGGAGAGATAAGAATGCATTTTTAATTAACTTCATTTAAATTGGGCTGAATGAGTTGAACCCCAGAGGTAGGAAAATATTAGAAAAAGAGGCCTCACTTTCCATTCCAAATACTCTTGGCTATAAGAGGGAGAGATGGTGGAAACATAGGTGATATTTGCAAGATTCTTAAGTTTTTCTTCTATAAAGTATAGTTTATTTGTTTTATGTATTTATTGGAATTTATCAAAAACGAGAAGAATAAAAGAATAAAAATATAGTGACAGGGACGATAGGCACATTAGTGCACTTATGCACGCCCTCTCTACTAATTATTTAAATATGATGTAAGGTCCACAGAAGTCAATTTGTGACTGAAACTATGAAAAGTACAGTGGAACTTAATTCGTGCTGTGACCAGGTTCTTAAGTAGAAAAGTTTGTAAGAAACAGCAATTTTTCCTGTATTGGTTAGCTCTGGCCCAGCTCCTGCCCCAAGGAATGTGGAGGTGGATGTGGGGGAGACATCCACATGCCGCAGGCCTGTTTTGCTCCCAGTAGAATCTGCCAATGAAGTCTCCTCTGACCAAGGAAGCGTGAGTGAGAGGGAAGAAGGGAGTTTGGCAGACAGCCCAGGAGGAGATCAGTCATCTGTATCATCCCTGGATTCTGAACAAGAATTAATGACACATCCACGCATGCATAGAGTGATGCATAGGCGACAACTGAAGGATTATTACAAGAGAAAATGAGGCCACCTGTGGTTGGGTGGGGCTGCTGTAATAAGTGCTACAGATAAAAGTGCAGCCTGGTGTTTTAGCCTCATGGCAGTTTATCTGATTCGTTGTTTCATCAAGATCGTGTTTTTTGCTGTTCAGGATTGTGTATGTGGACTCTCTGGATTTTAGAATTGGACTCAATTTCCCAGTTATTGGGTGAGCAATTGGACTGCATTTAACCTGTGCCTTGTGTGTACCAGAAAATCCCTTTGACATTTAAAAAGGGAGCTGTTTCTGTTTTTCTGTTTATAAAAACTTTTGGGTTTTCCTTTTATTGTGTGGTGTGTGTCTTCCTGGACTAATTACCCTGTAATTACGGGCGGTTGAGACATGCCGGCAGAACATTTTCCCATAGAAATCAATTTAAAAGCAAATAATGCGTGTGATTGGGGAAACCACAGGGAGGGTGGAGGCCCTGTTTCCTCCCAGGAGATTCCTAGAGAGGCCCCATGGAGGCTTCTCCCCGCCTTTTCCAGCCCTATTTCCTTCCAAGGAGATTCCTAGAGAGGCCCCACAGAGGCTTCTCCCTGCCTTTTCTGGCCCTGTTTCCTCCCAGGAGATTCCTAGAGAGGTCCCATTGAGGCTTCTCCCTGCCTTTTCTGGTTACAGTTTCGGAGGCTTGGGTTTGTAAGTGGAAAATGGTTCTTGAGAACAGGCAAAAAAATCTTGAACACCCAGCTCTTACCTAGAAAAATTCGTAAGTAGAGGTTTTCCTAGGTAGAGGTACCACTGTAGTTCCAATCTTCCTAACTTGGTCTACTAAGTTAACATATCTGCCATAAAAGTTTGCATTGGACTTTTGCATGCTTTTATCTTTTGCTCGTCTACCAAAGAAGAATGGCTGAAAATGCTTGGGACAGCAGAATTATGTAGTAGAATGGATACTTGGGTTTTCTTCATAAACGTAGTATGTGATTGAGGCTTTTTTTTTTTTTATAGGTCTTCCTCATCGTTGATGTTACTTTACACTTTATATCACTTCCTCAAAAGTAATGGAGGATTGTTTAGATGGAACATTTTTTCCATAGTTCAGTGCTTGATATGAGAAGAATACCAGTGAGAACACCAAATATTTACACTTTAGAGCAGGATTCCAAGTTTTAGGGCTGATGGAGACCTTTGGGATTTTGAGCAGTACTGTGTGCTGCCATTAGGGAAATACAATTTAAATGCCAGCTCCGCTATTTATTCTCCAAAAGGAAACTGTTTTCTACCTTGCTTATTTTTGTCCTTCATTATAGTACTAGAACCAAATATGTAAAGACTAGAACAAGTTTCCATTTAAAAATAAATAAATAGGCATATAGGACAGACAATCTAAAAAGTGGGGCCAAGTGTCAAACAGGCACCAAGGTAGGCATTTTTAAACATAGCGAGCCCTCAGAAACAATAAGGGATCCCTTTTTTGGGTGGTGATGTAGGGATGACTCAATGATATTTAAGATTATCCTTGTGTTTATCCAAACATGGCACTTTATTTATGGACTTCAGCTCCCAGAGGACTTGTGCATTTTAACTCCTCATGGCTGACTGAGGAATTCTTGGAGTTGAAGTCCACACAAGTTTGCCAAGTTTGGAGATACCTGCTTTTGTGCATAAACAGTTTTTGGAAAAGCCTACATTGTTTCTGTAGAGTTCTTTGACTTTGTAACACCAATCATGAGGTAAAAGTTAAGCTTATTATGCATATTTGCTTTTTTGAAGTTCAGAATAGGGATAAAAATAAACCATTATTTAGATAAGAATGAACATTTTTGAAAACAAGTCTTGAACTTGTGCAATTTTAAAACGGTTTTTCAACATCCCAGTTTCTTAAGGAGAGATAGTGAATAAAGACCTCCCACAGTGTCAGGAACAAATATTATTTCTGAATATTTACCAGACTTATTTATTCAATATTTTTAAAAAATGATAAAAATCAATACAATTTATTAAAATCAATACAATTTATTAAAGACTGTGACAACGGTTATGGCCTATAAAGCAATTCAATGGCATTTCTGTAGTTGTAATTACATGTTCAGTCAAAGATCTTAAGCAGATAGCATTCAGTGAGGAATTTAATACAACCATTTCAAAGAGAGAATGACAAAGAATGAATTCATATAAAGGTGGGGAGCCTGGAGGCATTTTGAAGGAAGCTTCACTTAATAGAGCATACATAGTGTAAATGTACAGGTTAAAAAACAAACAAACTACAATGTAGTGGAAGGCTTGTGACCAAGCAAATAGTATATACTTATAGGAGAGAGAAAGAAAGATGCAAAAGTCAGTACTTTTCACAAGCATTGTTTAGATAGGAACAAAATAAAAATAGGAAATGCTATGTTCTTAGGGGAAAAGAATGTCTGGATTTGGAAGGAGGGAAGAAATAGGGAGAATTACGGTACCTTTCCTGGCAATATTGAACTGGGTGTGATAGAAGCTGGCTTACTTTCCATTGAGTAATTGTAGAGTTGCTCATTCAAGGAGAAGTTTCTTGTTCTCCACCTGACGGAACCAGGTGTGGCCATTTTATCTTTTGCTAGGGAATTTGACAAATTAAGGGGGCAAAATAAAGCTCTCACTTTTAAAATTTAGGAACATGTCAGAAGAAAAATAAGCAATATTTTATTTAGGAAAGGAGGGAGAATAAAGAAGATTCTTTACCATGTTGCTCAGTAATGAGATCATTCAATTCCTGACTTATCCAAAGGACTTTCTTGGACAGTTGCATTTGATAATATTTTTTAAGATCAGATATATTTGAACATTAATTAGATTATCCCAGTCTCTCATGCTTAGTCTATTTCTTTCACATTCATCATCAAAAAATAAAATAAAGGGGTTGTAATGGAAATGTGTATGTGTACATGGAAGTAATAAAAAGCCTATCCTTTTCTATTCTTAAAATAGGTAGGTTAAAATCAACATCTTATTTGGTGACTATTTCTATGTATGTTTTCCATAGGCAAGAATTGCTATTTTATAGGGGTTGACAGTAGAGGGGATACATTAAGCAAGCTTAGATGTACTAACAGAAGCTTATATACCTGCACGAGTTTCAATCATGGCTTTTCCTATGCCTTTGCAAGATCAGAATATCACACAATAATATCTGTAGTGTGGTACTCACCTCCCCATAAATTACTTACATGATCAATGCAGTCACAATAATAATACAGATAATAAATCTGGCATTAAAAAAGAAAGAATGCAGAGTCATAGGTCTACCCCCAAACATGATTAGTTATTAGGCCCAGCTTATAAACAAGCCATGGTTAGAAAACCTATTTTAGTTTATGTTCAGAGACAATTTTTTAGTTAGCATTAAATTTATTTGGCAGACTCCATAATTAGTAATCAGGCGAGTGGAGGGTGGATTTGAGTTTTTATGAAACTCAGTTGAGACAGGGATTAAAGAATGGTGGGAAAATATTCTTTTGAATTGTGTATTAGAGTTTGCAAATTTCAAAGTCATGTGCTTTCTGTAATTACTTTGATTTAATTATAGTTAATTTTGTGAGAATGGAAAGCATGAGATTGAAGTTGTGTAACTAAGCTGAAGAATAGATACAGACATTTTTACATTGAGAGCAGCGAGTTGAAATGTAGTCTTAAGTGACATACTGTATATACTAAATGGGCTTCAGGAAAACAAATCTTCTATTTTTCATGTTATAATAATTGTCATAATTCTGAATTAACTCAAAATTCTATATTCAGGATCTGGTCATCCCCCACCCACCTCCATTCTGTAGCAGAGTGAAGTACTTTACCTTATTTTTAAAGATTTAAAAAAATAAATGGAAACTTAGCATGCTTGGAAGAAAAGCAATAACTTCTATTTTTTTTGCATTCTTTATTGATATTTCATTGAAAAACTTGTAGCCCCCATAATGTCCTTGCTCTAATTTTTCTCCATAACAGTTTTATGAGGTAGGTTGAACTGAGAAGGGCTGACCCAAATTTCTGTGGCAGACCAGAATGCAATGCAAGATTTTTTACTATTACCTAGGATCTCTTGTATTGTACTTTATGCCCCTCCTTAAAAAAAAAAAAATCCTGGGAAAAATCCTGGGAACTGATCATGAATTGATAAAAGTCTTTGGCTCTGCTTTGTAATTTTTCCAGCCTACAGAGTTTTTCCAGAGGTCTATTAAAAGTGTGATTTACCATGGATTGCAAGGAACAGATTTTAATGGTAGCAATTTACTTGTGTTTTTCTGGGAGCAGCTTCTCAAACTCCCATTGTTTATCATTTTATTGATTGGAATATCTGATTCAATTTATCCTCACCAGAAATCTGATTAGCTTAAGGTTTTACATTCTTTTCCAATGAATGTTGGCTCTCTATGTTCAGTAAAGATCTGACACAATACAGGGTTTTATCTGTAGTTTGTTTACAACAGTGTCTCTTTATCTATTAATTGGATTTAGATGAAACACTGATCACATTGTGGATATCACTAAAGAGTTCACAATTGTGCTGCTACGATTATAATATATGATAAATTAGATGCTGATAATCTTGGCAAACTGTCTGACTGTTGTTTTCCATGGATATTTATGTCAAATATATTTTTTACAGTATTTTTATTGAATTTTTGTCAGCATTCCTTAGGATACATCTACGTATATATAAATAGTCCTCAACTTAATACCACAAATGGACCAGCATTTCTGATGCTAAACAATGCAGTTGTTAAATAAGTTGCAAACATTTTATGCCCTTTTAATCATGGTCTTTAAGCAAGTTCATATTTCCCCATGGACTTTGCTTTTCAGGTCAAAGCCTATATAGTCATACTGCATGTGGGAATGACCTTGAAGAATGAAGGAAAGAGATGCTGCATGGGAAAAAGTAGACAATAGAGAGGCAGGAAATACACACACACACACACACACACACGGCTTAATGGTTAAAGAACAAACTTAAGGACCTACCCTAATTGATCAGGTTAAAAATGAAGGTGGGAGATTGTACCCTTAGACTTACAAGAATATGTTAATATGACCTTAAAGTAGAATTAATCATACTGCAACCATTGTACATACATGTTGATTGCCAAGTGCTCAAATTGCAACCATGGGACCAAGCACACTTTGATGGTCTTAAATGTGATGATTGATTGTAAATCATTTTTTTCAGCATTATTTTAACTTTGAGTGGTTGCTAAACAAATCGTAAGATGAAGCCTACCTGTACAGATGGTCCTTAACTTATGACCATAATTGAACCCAACATTTCTATTGTTAACTGAAACATTGGTAAAGTGAATTTTGCCCCATTTAACAACTGTTCTTGCCACCCTTAAGTGAATCACTGAAGTTGTTAAATTAGTAGTATGGTTGTTAAATAAATCTGGCTTCTCCATTGAGTTTGCTTGTCACAAGGTCACAAAAGATGATTATGTGACCCCAGGACACTGCAACCATCATAAATATGAGTCAGTTCCAAGCGTATGAATTTTGATCACATGACCATGAGATGCTGATACAATCATAAGTGTGAAAAATGGTCATAGGTCACTTTTTTCAATCCTGTTGTAACTTTGAATGGTTACTGAATGAACTGTTGTAAATCAATGACTACCTGTGCTACAAAACTCTGCTAACTGTACTTTCCAGTTAACTGAAATGGTGCATTATATCATTAAAAACATTGAATTAAGGTAACTAAAGTCCATTAACTTCTGGAACTTTTGAATTTTCCATGATGTTCATTCTAGTTTTGTTCACAAATTTAATTTAATTTAATTTCTTAGATTTATAAGCCACCCTTCTCCAAATGGACTCAGTTCAGGTCATTGCAGTATTCCTGCTGTCGCATAGGTAATCTTCTGAAATGACACGATCCAATATTCTTCTGTCTTTTGAAATGACACAATCCAATAGAGCCTTGGTGGTGCAGTGGTTAAAGTGCAGTACAGCAAGCTACTTCTGCTGATCCCTAGAGTTTGGCAGATCAGTAGGCTCAAGATTGATTCAGCCTTCCATCCTTCCATGGTTGGTAAAATGAGAGTCCAAATTGTTGGGGGCAATATGCTTGCTCTCTGTAAACCGCTTAGAGAGGTCTGTGAAGTGGTATATAAGTCTAAATGCTATTGCTAATATTGGATTTTAAAAAAATACTGTCTGCATAATTATGACATGTGTGAAGGAAGAGGGGATGTCAGTCAATAGATGATGCCAAATATTGAAAAAGGTTCACTTCGAACTGAAATACCTTTCTCCGTACTGAAGGAGCGGGTCCAGCAGTCACATGGGTTGCTCATGTCCAATCCGGTGGAACTGAGCCTAGTATTAAAAAAGCTTGCCGGATCCGCCCCTTCCCCAGAATTCGCTCAGTTCGCATATCCTGCGGTTGTATTGTGATAGCTCGTTCAACATACTAACACCTTCCCTTCGATCCTTTTCTTCAAAAGTAGTAAGATTTGTTTTATCATTATTATTTACTTGCACTAATAGCGCCAGCCGTTTGCGGCTCGGCTTTTTTCCTTTGGAGAAGTTGCGGTTTCGTTTTTCCCCCGGCGGTTTGCCGGTTACGATTCCTGCGGCCGCTTGTGGATTCTTCTAATCCTTTGGCCTGGAGGTCCTGGTGCAAGTATTAATCTATTGAATTATTGATTATTTATTGTATACAAAATATTTAAGGGCTTAAGAAATACCTCCTGCGGAGTGAGACGCCTTCTAGTCTCCTGGACTTAGTCGATCGCTTCCCCTTTAAGTAATTACGGAGCGATTTTTTCGGCGCGAAGGCCTTCGCGCCCTTTTTAAATCTAGGCCTCTCGTGTTGGCCTCCTGCCAGCCGCGTAGGCCTCAGTCCACCGCGTGGATCCCGGAGCGGGCCTTGGGGGTCCCAGGCTAAATTCTCCACCGGCTAAGCCTCCAACCAGAGTGCCTTGGTTTACTTAATTATAAAGTTTAGGGAGGCTGGCCCCGCTGGATTTGGGGGCACGAACTCTGGGTTTGCCCAGATTGTCCTCAAGTTTCAGCAGCTTCGAGGCCTCGAAGCAGGATCCATTCCTCTTGGGAAGTCCTTGAAATTCTTCTCCTTATTATTCAGTTATTGGCTCAGCCTTGTCTTCTGTTAATTGTCAGACTATGGCTACTTTTCCCAAGAGAGGCACAACTAAAGGTCCCAGAGAGGCCAGGCCTACAGGCGATGAGATTACTAGTATCCCCCAGGCCTCTTCCTCCTCTTCTCCAGGGGCCCGCCCCTCGACCAAGGTCACCAGGGCCGAGAAGAGAAGGGACCTAGCCCTACAAAAGATCCATGACAAATCAGCAAAACGTTTGAAAGTGCAGGCCCAAGTAATCAGTAGTCAAGACCCCCCAGAGGCTTCTAGTCTACCTCCTTCTGGGGTCCCTGTGTTATCTCTGGATGAGCCAAACCTAGACAGACCCCAACCTAACCTATGGGGCATAGGTCCAGAGGAACCAGATATTATTGAAGATTCCCCCCAGCCAGGATCTTCCCAGGCCTTTAGGGATTCTTCTGCCATTCCTGCTGATATTTCCAGTTTACCTCCTGAGTTCCAGTCTATATTTGCTGTGCTGTCCAAAGCCATTGATGCCAAACTCTCCACCATCAATGAGCTTCCCTTACCTCTTCCTCCTTCTCGTTCCTCCCGCCCCTTGGGTTCTTCCCCAGCGGTCAGAGCTCCTATTCAGGATGATTCAGATTCCTCCCAGGATGAATATGAGGATATAGAGGATGATGAGGATCCTTTTCAAGGCTTATCAGATGATGAGGAATCCCAAATAAAGGTTCCTCCTCCAATTACTATTTTTCCTTCTCAATTATTCAAATCTCTCCTCCTCAAAGCTAGAATTTCTACGGGATTAGCGGCCCAGGAGAAACAAGCCTCCACTTCCACTGATCCCCCCGAGGAGAATTTACCTTACTTCACAGAGGAACAGGAGGATAACGAGGTAATTCCTATGCCTAAATTGTTTAAAGATGCTTTACTCAAACAGTGGGAATTTCCAGCTTCTGGCCTTAATCCCTCCACCAAGGATAGAAAGTTGTACAAACTTTCCTCTTCCTATGAAGAGCTTCTATCCTTTCCCAAACCGGATGAACCTGTCAAGATTCTTCACTCGGCAGCGGCTGTGCCAGGCGAGGCGGAGGAAGTCCTCCGCCCAGAGGACAAGCGCATTGAGCAAATGCTCAAAAGAGGATTCACCGCTGATTCCTGGGCCATTAAAAGTTCTGCAGCGGCTTCCTTTTTCTCCAGAGCCATGCTGCTGTGGCTTCGCCATCTTCAACAGCATATTCCTCCCGATGACTTGAGAGGTCAACAAGACTTCAACAAGGTCTTTGCAGCTGCCCAGTACGTGGCTGATGCCACCTTGCAATCTACTAGATTTTCTGCTAAGTCTATTGCAGCTTCCACAACGGCAAGAAGACTCCTATGGATTCGCCCTTGGCAAGCGGGAGTTCGCCAGAAGTGGCAGTTATCCCAGGGTCCCTTAAAGCGCGACCTTCTCTTCGGTGATCTTCTGGATCCACTCCTCACGGAGACCACAGACAAGAAGAAAGTTTTGGGTCCAACCACAAAAAAGGCTACCAAAACGCAGTCCTTTCGTCGCCCAGGGCGCCAGCAAGATCAAGCGACTTCCTATCAGAGATCTCCAGGTCAGTATTCCCCCCGCTTTCGTTCCCAAGGTAGGAACTCCAGGGGTAGAGGGTTTCGCTTCCAAAGGGGAGCTTCCTCTAACAGGGCTTCAAAAAAACCTAGATGGTAATCCTACCTCTATTCCCATAGGGGGTCGCCTAGCTCTTTTCGCCTCTAATTGGCGTCTCACCTCCAAGGACCCTTGGGTCATTGACACTGTTCAAACAGGCCTTCTTTTAGAATTTATTTCTCCTCCCCCTAAACGTTTTATTTCCTGCCCTTCTCCCAGGTCATCCTCAGATTGTAACCGTATGGAGGAGGCCATTTCTCATCTATTGTCCATCAGAGCCATTCAACCGGTCCCTTCCGGTCAGGAGGGCCTAGGTTTTTACTCCATCCTATTTATGGTTCCAAAGTCCTCCGGAGGTTGGAGAGCTATTTTGGATTTAAAGAAACTAAACCTATTCATCAAATATAGGAAGTTTAAAATGCACTCCTTGTCTTCTATTTTGGCCGCCATTCACTCGGGAGATTTCATGGTCTCCTTAGACCTCACTGAGGCCTACCTTCACATTCCTATAGCCAAATGCCACAGAAAATTTTTACGTTTTTCCTTTCAAGGCAGGCATTTCCAGTATAGGGCGATGCCATTTGGCCTTTCCTCGGCCCCTCGGGTCTTTACAAAGCTCTTGGGGTCCCTGGCGGCCTATATCCGGGCGTTTCCCATCCACATTTTATGTTATCTTGATGATATTTTGATTCATGGGAACTCCCTAGAGAGAGTGAAAACAGACCTTTCTGTCACCATGTCAGTCCTTCAGGACCATGGATTTTCCATCAACTTTGAAAAAAGTCACCTCCAACCTTCCACATCCATTTCTCACCTGGGATCCATTATTGATTCAGAATCCTCCCAGGTTTTTCTCTCTCCCGAGAGAAAACTCAGCATAGTGGAGTTAATTTCTTACATTTTATCTAATTCTTCAGTATCCATAGTTACTCTATCTTCCCTTTTGGGGAAGATGGTGTCATGCATAGGCATCATTCCCTGGGCTCGCCTTCATGCTAGGGAACTCCAGTGGCTCCTGTTACCTTTTCAGAGATCGGGGCACAGCAACTCAAATCGACGCATTGTCATCCCACTGAGTGTTCGCAGATCCTTCAAGTGGTGGAAGTCTCCGGCCATGGACAGAGGATCCCCGTTCAGGTGCCCGGATCAATTTGTCATCACCACAGATGCCAGTCTATCGGGATGGGGCGCCCACGCCCAGGGGATGATAGCCCAGGGCACGTGGTCCCCGGAGGAAGCTTCCAGGCCAATCAATTGGCTAGAGTTAAGAGCCGTTTCCCTGGCTCTGAAGCATTTCTTTCCTCGCATTCCCAACCGGCACGTTCTCATTCTCACCGACAACATTGCCACAAAAAGCCATATCTGCAGACAGGGGGGCACGAGATCCAAGGCTCTCATGAGGGAGGCCCTCAAGTTGGGCCTTTGGGCGGAAAAACATCTCCAGTCGCTCCTAGCCGATCACATCTCGGGGAGTCTCAACGTCCAGGCGGATTGGCTATCCCGAGCAACGATAGACCCAGGAGAGTGGAACCTCCATCAAGACCTGTTCCATCAAATCACCCTCAGATTCGGCCTACCAGTCCTGGATCTCTTCGCGACCAATGCGAACGCCCAACTCCCTCGCTTCTATTCCAGATTTCCATCCCCGGGAGCGGAAGCAATCAATGCCTTCCGGAGTCCATGGCCTCCAGGCCTACTCTACGCATTTCCTCCAATTCCAATCCTCCCGGACGTGATTCACAAGGTCCTCACCGAGAGGGCCCGAGTAATCTTAATCGCCCCTCATTGGCCCCGCCGGCCCTGGTTCGCGGATCTCCAACAGCTGTCCGTCCAGGACCCTTGGCGACTCCCCGTTTCGGGGGATATGCTGCGGCAGGGGGCCTCTTTCCATCCAGACCCGGAGTGGTTCCACCTCACCGCCTGGCTGTTATCAGGAGAGATTTAGAACTGCGTGGTCATGACCCCGATTCAGTGGAGGTCATTTTAAAGGCCAGAAGGGGCTCGACCAATCGAATCTACGACCACACGTGGTCCAAGTTTCACCAGTGGTGTCTACAGGAAGGTCTCTCCCCTCTGTGCATCCCCATACACAGAATTATTTCCTTCCTTATGCAAGGCTTCCATAAAGGACTTTCCACCAGCACCCTCCGGCGTCATCTGGCAGCCATTTCATCTGTCCTAGGGGGTCCCCGCAGACAGCCTCTCCGATCCTTCCCTGAAGTTCAGGAATTCCTCAAGGGCATAGCCAACCTCAGACCTTCCAAGGTCCACAGGTATCCATCCTGGGATTTGCCACGGGTTCTCCATTCCCTCACGCAGGCACCATACGAACCCCTAAAATCGGCGTCCCTCAGGTACCTATCCTTTAAGGTAGCTTTCCTGGTGGCTATTACCTCTGCCCGACGCATTTCGGAGCTGGCTGCCCTCTCAATCAGGCAGGACCTTTGTCAATTCCATCAGGACAAGGTAGTCTTGCGACTGGACCCCACCTTCTTACCCAAGGTCAGTTCCATGTTCCACAGATCTCAGGATATTGTCCTACCTTCCTTCTGCCTCCAACGAGACCATCCCTTGGCAATTAGATGGCACACCCTGGATCTCACCAGAGCGCTGAGAATATATATCCAACGCACAGGACCCTTTCGGAGGTCAGAAGCACTTTTTGTAGCCTATCATCCCAGAGTCATGGGGGCCAAAGTGTCTTCAACAGTAATAGGCCGTTGGATCAGAGGGACTATATCTAAGGCCTATGAGTCGGCCTCCCTCTCAGTTCCAAGGAACATCACAGCGCATTCCACCAGGAGCGCAGCCACCTCGGCCGCTTGGGCGACTCAAGCCCCGTTGGAGGAGGTCTGCAAAGCAGCCACTTGGGCCTCGCCAAATTCCTTCATCAGGCACTACAAAATTGATTCTTACGCTTCAGCGGACGCTGCCTTCGGCAGAAGGGTACTCCAATCCGTTATCTCACACGATAGCAAGCTAATCCCACCCTAGGGACCATCTATTGGGTATGTCCCATGTGACTGCTGGACCCGCTCCTTCAGTACGGAGAATAGGCGTTGATTGCTTACCTGAACGCCTCTTCTCGTACGGTGAGCGGGTACAGCAGTCACTTCCCGCCCTTGTATGTGTCTTCTTTACCTTTCTATATCTTTCTTCCTCTAACAATGAGAGTTGAACACTACAGAGCTTCACAACTGAGCCTAGTCTATGGATTCGCGAATTCTGGGGAAGGGGCGGATCCGGCAAGCTTTTTTAATACTAGGCTCAGTTCCACCGGATTGGACATGAGCAACCCATGTGACTGCTGTACCCGCTCACCGTACGAGAAGAGGCGTTCAGGTAAGCAATCAACGCCTATTCTCTCAAAGGATAATCCAACTAGTTTTCTGCTTTTTTCCCTAAATACTCTAGATCAGTGATGGCAAACCTTTTTTCCCTTGGGTGCCGAAAGGCCACGCACGTAATTCAAAATCTGGGGAGGGTGAAAACAGCTTCCCCCACCTCCTGGACGCCCTCTGGAGCTGGAAACGGCCTGTTTCCCAACTTTGGTGGGCTTGGTAAGCTCATGTTTCACTCTCCCCAGGCTCTAAAGGCTTCTCTGGAGCCAGGGGAGGGTAAAAATGCCCTTCCCCATCTCCTCTGGAGGCTCTCTGGGAGCCAAAAACACCCTCCCAGAGTTTCTGGGTGAGCCAAAAATCAACTGGCCAGCACACACATGCACAATGAAGCTGAGCTAGGGCAACGGCTTTTGTGCCAGCAGATATGGCTCCGTGTGCCACCTGTGCCATAGGTTTAGCATCACTGCTCTAGATCCTAATATTTGTCTTTATTGTAGAGTTTGTGGATAGTGTTTTTTAGATATTTTAGCTTTCTTTATTTGATTTTACTTTCTGTGGCAGGTAATTGAACAAGAATAATTCACTGAAGTTCTGTTCTATCAAGAAATTACAATTCTAATTCAGGATATATTTTGTTAATATACATGTGTCTTCCTAAGTTGATCATAATCAGCCAGTGATCTTTTATGGTTTTCTTTAGTTGAATGAATAAGAAAAACATAATTAAAATATAAGGGCTAGATAAGCAATTACGCATCATTTATTTAATTAGAAAATGCAAGTACACATTTCCATTTGAAAAATATTATTATTCATGGTATCTTATAATTCTAATTTTCAAACTTGCCCAAGGCAAGATGTTTTGCACTTGATGACTGCAGGATAGTAAATCTAATTCTTATTTGATTATTACAAGCATAGAATTGTAATTAGAATAAAAAAGGAGTGTAGCCTTTCATTTTTGCCTGTTTCCCAAATGCGGATATAGAAATAGGAAACTGTAATTTAATACAGCAATTGAATGGACTTATAGTGCAGATAATCATACTGTGATTTATTATGTAGAAAATTTTCTAGGGATGTCAGACTCAATTCAATTGAGGGCTACATCAGGATTGTGTTTGACCTTGGAGGACCAGGATGGGTGTGGCCAAGGTGGGCGTAACCAGGGTGGGCGTGACATAGGACTCATGTTGGGGGCACCTATGGTGGCCAAGTGCTAAGGCAGGACTTCCTTGAGGATCCCCCCCCTTCCATCCATCCCTCCATTCAATCTCTTTTCCCTTTCCCCCTTTCCTCTCCTCTCCTTTCCTTTCCTTCCTATGGCTGTTTTCTGGCTGGCCCTGTGGACCAGATCTAAGCGCCCTGCAGGCTGGATCCAGCCACTCTGTCAAAGACCTTGGAGTACTCATCTCAAATGACCTAAGTGCCAGAGCTCACTATAACAGCATTCCAAAAATGGCATTAAGAGTTGTTAATCTAATCTTGCATAGCTTCTTCTCTGGCAATATTGAACTGCAAGCTAGGGCAAACAAAACTTTTGCTAGACCAATTCTTGAATACAGCTCATCTGTCTGGAACCTGCACTGTATGTCAGACATTAATAAAATCAAACAAGTCCAGAGAAGAATCCTCCCATCCTCTACTCGCAACAGAATACCTTACACCAGACTTGAGATTTTGAGCTTAGACAATTTAGAACTTTGTCGTCTTCGATCCGACCTAAACTTAGTAAGTAAAATCTGCTACAATGTTCTGTCAATGAATACTTCAACCACAACAATAAATGAGCACATAATAGATACAAACTTATGGTAAACTGCTCCAAACATGATTGTAGAAAATACAACTTTAGTAACAGTCATTAATTCCTGTAACGCAATACCTGACTCTGTGATTTCTTCCCCAAAACCCCAAAAATTTACTCTTAGATTGTCTACTGTTGATCTCAGCCCATTTCTAAGAGATCTTTAAGGGGAATGCATAAGTGTACCAGCTGTTTATACATGGTATGTTTGTGTGTATGCTTACTTTTAATAATGGGTTTTTTAGTGTTTTTTAAATTATTAGATTAGTTCTTACATTGTCTTTGTTATTGTTGTGAGCCGCCCCGAGTCTGCGGAGAGGGGCGGCATACAAATATTAATAATAATAATAATAATAATAATAATAATAATAATAATGCTTACCGTCCCTGTCCTAATGTTCCATTTTATTCGTATCCATTTCATGTATTCATGTAACAAACTAAGAGAATTTTTATTGAATGTTATAGTACAGCAATAATAACCAACATGATTTGAACAAGTGTATGCTGCTTAGACATTCTACCATGAGCTGATATGAATCTATACACATTAAATCATATGTTTACCTTGTTGCAATCGTATAACATTCTTGTACAGGTATAATAGTGTCATATCTTTCTTCCTCATTTCTTTTGCAAAGGTAATAGATGATTTTTATTTTAACATTGTATACCCTTGCCTTTGGACTATGCCCTTTCGATTTTTCCCCTCACTGCAATATGGAAAGAATTTGTCACTTGCATTTTTTCATTCCTCTGCAGAATCATTACTATCTTGTGTTTATCAGGAAAGTTAATGGCACAGTCAAAAGCCATTCTACAGCTTGTGTTAGCCTGAGTGACTGTCCCTCTTTGCATGAGACTAGCTAATGCTAGTTGTCTATTGGGTTTTGTATGCATTGTTATATTATAATACTATTTGTTATGGTTTTATTGCTGTATCTTCATTCTAAGTTACTGTGAGACAAAAGCTTTTTCAAATTTGTTTGAAAAAAATTCAAATTCTACTTATAGAAGGATGATGGCTTTCTATAGGATTCTTACTACTTATCTGAATTATGCTGTTTCTCAAACTGTAATTGAGGCATCCAGCCTATGGCATAATTGCTTTGAATTCCATGTCACGCATGCAGAACATTTAGTGATTTCATAATAACAGTATTCACCTCTTTGAAATGCTAATTTGTTTCCCTCTCTCCCCCATCTATCTGACTTTCAAATATTCAGAGTAAAAGTCTTCTACCTTTGTACGAGGAAGTTAATATCATATTGGGTCTTAAAAAAAATCAAAAGTATTTATGCTTGAAAGATATAACCTCATGCATGTCAGGTATTGCAAGAAAAATATCATGTGTGAATACAATACAGATTTATTTAAATATCTAGGAGCACACAGTTTTGCAGGCAGTTGGATAAGCAAAATTGCTAATGTGCAGAATTATCCAGCTAATTGAATGCTTAAAAAAAAACAATGATTTCATAAGATGGCTCTTAGAGATATCAGTAGATTTTACTAGAAGTCAACCACTGCAGATATAATTGATTTTTCTATCTATCAAAAAAACCAGTTTGGGGCGTTTTTTAGACCCTTCTTGAAATTAGTTTGCTATTCACTATATAGTTTATAAGGTGGATTTCTCCAAAACATTGAAGTACATATTATCTATCAGTCTTTCATATCAAGAGCTTTACACATATTCATTTATGAATACAGAGCAGTGAATCATCACGACTATGGGAAAAACTTATGAACAACCTACAAATTGTAATTAAGAGCAGCTATAGCCAGATTTCTTGTTTCTTTCCCAATCACTAGGCTTTTGGTTAATCACATTAGAACAAAAATAATATTTTACAACATTACACATGGTAGCTATGATTTGCATCATGTGGTTGTTCACTGAAAAAAAAATTTAAGAATTAAGTGCATTCATATCTAGTTCTACATATTTTACATGCCGGTATATACAGATAACGACAGTGCTTAGTCTTAAAACGTTATATTTAGTTGAATTGGCACACCATTTTTAAAATTCTGATGGATGAAGATAATTATACCTACAAAGATGTAGAGTGCATAAGGGAACATATATCTTCAGATCCACTACTGTATATCAGGAACTGAAGTGATTCAGTGAGAGCAAGTCCTAATTGCACATTACATGTGGAGGGTGGGATTCACATCAACCCATTCTACAAGATACATAAAGTTTCAAGCTCAGCTTTGTGCATATATGTTATCCATGCATGTCAATTCAATTGAACATGGAAAGAATTGAAATTACAAATAAATAACTACAAGTAGTCTTCAACTTACAGCCATTCATTTAGTGGCCTTTCAAAGTTGCAATAGCACTGAAAATGTGATATATGATCATTTTTCTCCACTTACAATTGTTGCAGCAGCATCATAGTCATATGATTGAAATTTGGACATTTGATAACTGGTTCATATTTACGACAGTTGCAGTGCTGGAGTCACTTGAATGAATACCTTTTGCGACCTTCTGACAAGCAAAGTCAATGAGGAAGCTGGATTCATTTTACAGCCGTGATACTAACTTAACAACTGCTGTGATTCACTTAACAACTGTGGCAAGAAAGTTCATAAAGTGGGGCAAATCTCACTTAACTACTGTTTTGCTTAGCAACATAAATTTTATCTATCTATCTATCTATCTATCTATCTATCTATCTATCTATCTATCTATCTATCTATTTATTAGATTTGTATGCTGCCCCTCTCCGTAGACTCGGGGCGGCTCACAACAATAACAAGAACAATGTAAGAACAAATCTAATAATTTTAGAAACACTAAAAAACCCATTATTAAAAGCAAACACACACACAAACATTCCATGTACAGAGGCAGAGATGGGTCTTAAGAACTTTACGAAAGGCAAGGAGGGTGGGGGCAGTTCTAATCTCCGGGGGGAGCTGGTTCCAGAGGGTCGGGGCCGCCACAGAGAAGGCTCTTCTCCTGGGTCCTGCCAAACGACATTGTTTAGTCGACGGGACCCGGAGAAGGCCAACTCTGTGGGACCTAACCGGTCGCTGGGATTCGTGCGGCAGAAGGCGGTCCCAGAGGTATTCTGGTCCGATGCCATGAAGGGCTTTATAGGTCATAACCAACACTTTGAATTGTGCCCGGAAATTGATCGGCAACCAATGCAGACTGCGGAGTGTTGGTGTGACATGGGCATATCTTGGAAAGCCCATGATTGCTCTCGCAGCTGCATTCTGCACGATCTGAAGTTTCTGAACACTTTTCAAAGGTAGCCCCATGTAGAGAGCATTACAATAGTCGAACCTCGAGGTGATGAGGGCACGAGTGACTGTGAGCAGTGAGTCCCGGTTCAGATAGGGCCGCAACTGGTGCACCAGGTGAATCTGGGCAAACGCCCCCCTCGCCACAGCTGAAAGATGTTTCTCTAATGTGAGCTATGGATCGAGGAGGACGCCCAAGTTGCGGACCCTCTCTGAGGGGGTCAATAATTCCCCCCCCCAGGGTTATGGACGGACAGATGGAATTGTCCCTGGGAGGCAGGACCCACAGCCACTCCGTCTTATCCGGGGTGAGTTTGAGTCTGTTGACACCCATCCAGACCCCAACAGCCTCCAGGCACCGGCACATCACTTCCACTGCTTCGTTGACTGGACATGGGGTGGAGATGTACAACTGGGTATCATCCGCATACTGATGATACCTCACCCCATGCCCTTGGATGATCTCACCCAGCGGTTTCATGTAGATATTAAATAGCAGGGGGGAGAGGCACCCCACAAGGGAGAGACCTAGAGGTCGACCTCTGACCCCCCACTAACACTGACTGCGACAGACCAGAGAGGTAGGAGGAGAACCACTGGAGAACAGTGCCTCTCACTCCCAACCCCTCCAGCCGGCGCAGAAGGATACCATGGTCGATGGTATCGAAAGCCGCTGAGAGGTCAAGAAGCACCAGGACAGAGGACAAGCCCCTGTCCCGGGCCCACCAGAGATCATCCATCAACGCGACCAAAGCAGTTTCCGTGCTGTAGTCGGGCCTGAAACCAGACTGCTGAGGACCTAGATAATCGGCTTCTTCCAAGGATCGCTGGAGTTGGAGTGCCACCACCTTCTCAACAACCTTCCCCATAAAGGGAAGATTGGAGACTGGACGGTAGTTATTAAGCACGGCTGGGTCCAGGGAAGGCTTCTTGAGGAGGGGGCGCACAAGTGCCTCCTTGTAAGGAGCCGGAAAGGACCCCCTCCCCAAGGAGGCGTTGACAATCTCCTGGACCCAGCTCCGTGTCACCTCCCTGCTGGCCGAAACCAGCCAGGAGGGACACGGATCCAGTAAGCAGGTGGCAGAACTCACAGCTCCAATGGCCTTGTCCACTTCATCAGGTGTCACCAGATCAAACTCTTCCCAGACAGGTGGACAAGTACGTGCCCCAGTCACCTCGACTGACTCGTTGTCAGTCAATTCTGTTATCCAATTGGAGTCGAGGTCTGCTCGGATCCGAGCGATTTTATCAGCGAAAAACGTATTAAATTCCTCAGCACTACTCTGCAAGGGCTGCCCAACTCCCCCCTGGTTAAGAAGGGAGCGGGCACCCTAAACAGAGCGGCCGGGCGGGATTCCGCTGATGCAATCAAGGTGGCATGATACGCGCATCTTGCCGCCTTGAGCGCCACTTTGTAAGTCTTAATAAAAGCTCTTACAAGTGTTCGATCGGATTCGGACTTACTCTTCCTCCATCGCTTCTCTAGACGTCTCTTCTGGCGTTTCAACTCCCGGAGCTCCTCGTTGTACCATGGAGCTCTACGGGGTCTAGTGCCGCGGAGAGGTCGCAACGGCGCAATCCGGTCGAGAGCCTCCACTGCAGCCTTGTTCCAGGCCTCAGCAAGAGACTCCGCCGAACTGTGGATGAGTGCATCTGGAATAACCCCAAGCGCCTTCTGAAAACATTCTGGATCCATCAGGCGCCTGGGGCGGAACATCTTAATCGGTTCCGCCTCCCTGCGGGGAAGGATTGGAGCCAGGAAGTCCAGCCGTAATAGAAAATGGTCTGACCATGACAAAGGCAACACATCTAAGCCCCTTAGTGTCAGACCATTACTCAATTGCTCAGAGAGGAATACCATGTCGGGTGCGTGTCCTCCCTCGTGAGTCGGACCCTGTACTACTTGAGTCAGGTCCATGGCTATCATGGTGGCCATGAACTCCTGTGCTAACCCAGAGGTTTCGCCGAGCGACGGCAGGTTAAGATCCCCCAAGACTATAAGTCTGGGGAATCCCACCGCCTGCCCGGCTACCTCCTCAAGCAGCACAGGCAGGGCTGTTGACACGCAGCTGGGAGGCAGGTACATGAGTAACAAGCCCACCTGAACCCCTAAGTCCAACTTCACAAGGAGGGACTCACAGCCCGCAATCTCTGGAGCAACGAGTCTACGTAGGCGCAGGCTCTCCCTGGCTATAATAGCCACTCCTCCCCCCCTTCCCTGGGGTCGCGGTTGATGCCATACCTGAAACCCAGCTGGGCAAATTTCAAAGAGAGGAACTCCTCCCTCGTGGCCCAGCCAAGTCTCAGTCACACATGCCAGGTCGGCCTCCTCATCCAGGATCAAATCCCGGATGAGGAGAGCTTTATTTACCACCGACCTGGCATTGAGTAGCAGCAACCTGAGCCCAGGGCCAGAATTACACTCATCACCAGTACCCTGGGTTGAGCTCACGGAACCGGAACAAGGGATCGCTGTTAAGCAGCGATTCCTCCTTCCCCTGGAACGGCTAGTTCCGTGGCTCCCGCCATATCTGCCTCTCCCCAGCAGGACCGGGATGTTCTGACCCTCTGCCACCCCAGAGATATGTGCCCCCTCCCCTCCTGCCTCTCCAGCGTCAGGTGGACCAAAAAATTCATGCATATCATTCTCATTCAGTTCATACATTCCTTCCATCCAATCCCAAACATCCATCCCTAAAATTACCCCCCAATAAATTAATTAAAATATAAGATATAAAAATATAAAAGTATAAAATTAAAATTAACATGGTTAACCTTGTTTGGGCTCAGTTGTGGCTCTAAGTCAAAGACTACCTGTACACTAGTTCATATTTGATTTGTTTGGGTACCAATTACAACAGTTCTCTCTGAAGATAACATGCATATGTCATGTTAAAAGTAGACAATAATATATATAAATGTCAAGCAATGGTCTATTGATTTGATTCATATCTGCTTTCCTACTCCATCATCGCCTCAAGGCAGACAATATTTGAAAAACAAAAATAGAACAAAACATTAAAAACACCAATTAAAACTAATGTTAGCACTGACACTAAAACCATATAATAAATTTAAAGGCTAGTAAAATCATACGGTAGTATTTGTCATATCCTGGGGAAATGCAGGAACTAACCCATTCTCTATGCCAGAAAGATAGACCTCTGACAGCTAAATAGTTTCAAAAGGGACTGCAGCTTTACAGTCAAACGGGTCTGTAATAGAAAATGTGACTTTCCATATTGTAAAACCTAAAATATGACTGTTTATATTGTAAAACCTGCTTAGGGCTTAAAGATCGCAGCACAATACATTGTGCTCAGTATGCACTTTGCAACCATTGCAGATTGTTTAATATAAACACCCTCCCTGTACTATTGCTGCATTTTACACTGGTTGCAACTTCCTTTCATTATCTTGTGATTGTTATAGTATCAGCAAGTCTTAGATTGTGCTTTGTATGTCTATGGCTTAGGAGTAGAACCAGAACTAGGGTGTTACCTGTGGTTCTCAACCTTTCTAATGCAGCGACCCCTTAATATAGTTCCTCATGTTATGGTGACTCCCAACCATATCCCAGCCATAAGCCTAGCGCCAATTCGGCCAACAGAGCTTAAAGCTGATTGGCAGGAAGGTCAGAGGGACACCCCCACTGTAAACGCCTGATTGGTCAAATTGTAAAAATATGTTCCAAGATGCTGGAATAGAAGCTTTAGTTACTAACACCTTGGGAAATTTGTCTTTTCCCATGGACTTAGGTGATCCCTGTGAAAGGGTCATTCAAGCCCCAAAGGGGTTCTGACCCCCAGGTTGAGAACCACTGGTACTAAACGAAGTGGCTGCTCAATAAAATCACAATTGTGCTTATGATCTTCAGCTTTCCTTTGCTTTACATATCTCTGAAAATCATAAATGTGAGGATTGGTCAGAAAGTTTTTTTTTTTTTACCATCATCCTATCTGCAAACAATTACTAATCAAGGACTATTTTTATTGTATTGTGAGCCATCGTGGGTGTGGTATGGGCACTGTTATGTACATTGTCAGTGCTTTGTACTAATAATACTTTTTGAGCTAGCGCAGTTCATGCAATTTAAAAGAGTTGTGGCGATAAGCATTGTCATCTTGTTTATAAGGAATAATTGTGTTTGGCTTTGTGTGTTAGTTTTTCCTACAGCCATACAACAGAGCAGGATCAGTATGTAGTACAAATGACGGAAGATAAACAGCTTTTAGTATTCCCATTCATTGCTTATGTGTGAAAGACAGGTTAGACTTACGTGCCTGAAGTGAGGGTCAGGAAATGGACTTGATTGATAGTTCTGGCAGATAATTGTCCACTGCAGTAAGTGCCATGATGCTCTTCAATCTTTTATTACTTTATTTTATTCTTGAAAGTTGATGTTTTCTTGAGTGTAATTTCTTAGTGAGGTACTAAACAAGCTTTTGGTTCATATCATTTCAGAACACAAGCAAGGTTAATTCAGTGGAGCCTATTTCATATATAAAATCTCTTCAACATAAAATTGTTTGCTCTTTGGTGCTTACCACCCAGATACAGGTTTATTACATTTGTGAGAACTACCTCTTGCTTGTGGCCTTGTAATGTGTCTCCTGTGAAATAAAGAAACCATTTCATGCACTTACTTACTTACTTACTTAATTAGACTTCTATGCCGCCCCAATCCCAGAGGACTTTGGGCGGCATATAAATATAATGTTACTAGTTTCCCTAACAAAAAAACTCACAAGGAACTTTACTTAAATATTAATCATTTGACTTACGCAAAGTTATGCTTTTCTTTTTTGCATTTTTCTTTTTGCATGGCAGAATTATTTAGTGAGCTAGTTGTAAAGGAAGTTTTCCCTCCTGTCAGAGGTGTTCATAACCTCTCATTTGCTTGCCACGCCCTTTGCAAAGAACAGCAAGTGCTCAAGCAGATGGCAAGAAGCCACAGAACTGTCAGACACTTTTACTGCGGAGGAATGTTGACTGTTGCCTCCCATTTTGCATTGCATTTGATGAAAATAAGGGCAAGTAAACTGTTGGGGTTTTTTGCAAATAGTTTATGCTGTATTCTCTATAGACATCCACTCAAGAAGTACTCTGCAAATCAGACTGATTTAGCAGCAGGCTGGAAAATCAAAATGGGGAACATAATCTTTATATGAACAAGTAGAAAAGAAAGATACTGTATACTAAAGCTGTCAGTCATTAACTTTTCAATTTGTTAATTATAGGATTCACTTTAGTTCCTTTGTTTGGGGGGGGTGAACTAGAACAGCGTTTCCCAACCGGTGTGCCGCGGCACAGTGGTGTGCCGCGAGACATGGCCAGGTGTGCCGCGAGAAGCTCAAGCTGGGCGGGGCGCTGCCGGCGCCCCTGCCTGTGTGTCATCCTGTGGATGGTCTTGGGCTTCACAGTCGCTTCCTGGTTCCCTCTCCTCCCACCGCCTGTGTCTCCCGCCGTCGCCTCCCACCAAGCCGTCGCCCGTTGCCGTGGGTTCCTCGATTGGGAGCTGCCGCTTCCCTCTGTCCAGCTAAGCCACGCTGCCGTAGAAAGCACAGAGGTTATTGCCACCGCTTCTGCCTCCACTCAGGGAGCCACCGTGGTCACCGCGCCTTTTCCTCTCCCTCAGCTCAACCACGGTGGCTCCCTGAGTGGAGGCAGAGGTGGCGGCAATAACCTCTGCACTTTCTACGGCAGCGTGGCTGGGCTGCCTGGAAGGAAGCGGCAGCTCCGAGGAATGAGGCGCTGGCGGTAGACACAGGCGGAGGGAGGAAAGGGAACCAGGAAGCCACCGTAAAGTCCAAGACCAGCCACAGGACGACCTTCAGCCAGGGGCACCGGAACCGCGCGCAGCCATGGTGGGAGCAGCATGAGGTAGCAACGAGGCGCGAGGACAAGCAGGCAGCTTGGCGGAGGGGAAGCGCTGAGGGGCTCTCCTCCTTCCCCACCCCCGCGCTTCTCTCCCGCCCTGGCTTTTGCTTCGCCCCATGATTTCCCCGCAATTTCATCCAGGCCACCTCTTGCCTCCTTTTGAACTGCGGGGAAATCTGCGGGCAAAGCAAAAGCCAGGGCGGGAGAGAAGCGCGGGGGTGGGGAAGGAGGAGAACCCCTCAGCGCTTCCCCTCCGCCAAGCTGCCTGCTTGTCCTCGCGCCTTGTTGCTACCTCCTGCCTTTTTCCAGGGGCCTTTGGAAGGCACCCAGGGAAGGGGGGGATTGGGGGTGGCTGCAGCGGCTTCTCCTCCTCCTCATCCGGCTGCTAATGCCCGCCCGGCCCCTCTTGCAGTCCCTTCACGGAGCGCTTTTGTCCCAGGCTGTCAGCGAAAGGGCTGCAGGACAGGCGGGGCAGGCGTTCTTCTCACAGCTGAGGCAGAATTTGGAATGTCGGGGGTGTGTGCGTGCGGGCTCCGCATCCCCCTGCCACCCGGAACATTTAAAATAAGAAAAACCTTCGCCGGCCTCCGCAGAGAAGAAAGGAAGAGAGAGAAAGAGAGACAGAGCAAGAGAGACATAGCAAGAGAGGCAGAGAGAGAGAGAAAGAGAAAGAGAAAGAGAGCTAGCAAGAGAGAGAGAAAGAGAGACAGAGAAAGAGAGACAGAGAGAGAGAGAAAGAGAGAAAGAAAGAAAGAGAATGAAAGAGAGATAGCAAGAGAGGCAGAGAGAGCAAGGGAGAGAGAAAGACATACAGTATAGGGAGGGAAGGAGGGAGAGAGAAAGAGAGCAAAAAAGAGAGGAAGAAAGAAAGAGGGATGGAGAGAGAGAAAGAAGGGAAGGAAGGAAGAGAGAGAAAGAGTGAGGGAGAAATAGAGCGAAATGGAGGAAGATTTTTTTTTGTCAAAACTTTTCTTTAGCCACCCCCCCACCCCCCCGTTCAGTGTTCCCCAGGATTTTGAAAATATGAATAATGTGCCGCGGCTCAAAAAAGGTTGGGAAACACTGAACTAGAAGACCTCCAAGGTTTTTTTCCAGGGCTGTTCTGATTGATTGTTGGAAATAAGGAATGACACCTTTATTGGTTTATTTCTTGCTTGACTCTGCATTACTTTTGAAGAACTGAGCCCTTTTTTCAGTAGTAGTGATGAGTACATGCAGGTATTGTTGCTGTTCCCAAATTCTTAAAAAGCTGTGTCACATGTTTCTAACTTTATTTCTCAAAGAAATGTTAAAACTTGGTAAAATACAGTACTGTACTAATAAAAATAAGAGTACTAATTAGTGCCCCGTTAAATACTTCTAGTCAAGTATGCTAATTTTCTTGCAAGAATAAATAAGAATATAATCCATTAAATAGTGAATGCAATGGAATACAGTAGAAGAAGGAAGTAGACTTCTGTCCATCTTCCAACAACATGGAAACCCACACAATTTTATTGAGAAATCTTCTGTAGTCAACCTACTACAGCACAACCCTATTTGGACAGGGAGTCATTGCTCACAGTCGCTCATGTCCTTATCACCTCGAGGTTCGATTACTGCAACGCTCTCTACATGGGGCTACCTTTGAAAAGTCTTCGGAAACTTCAGATCGTGCAGAATGTGGCCGCGAGAGCTATCGTGGGGCTTCCTAGATTCGCCCATGTTTCTACAACACTCCGTGGCCTGCACTGACTGCCGATCGGTTTCTGGTCACAATTCAAAGTGTTGGTAATGACCTTTAAAGCCCTTCATGGCATTGGACCAGAATACCTCCGGAACCGCCTTCTACCACACGAATCCCAGCGGCCGATAAGGTTCCACAGAGTTGGCCTTCTCCGGGTCCCGTCGCCCAAACAATGTCATTTGGCGGGCCCCAGGGGAAGAGCCTTCTCTGTGGCGGCCCCGGCCCTCTGGAATCAACTCCCCCCGGAGATTAGAACAGCCCCCACCCCCCTTGTCTTTCGCAAGTTATTCAAGACCCACCTATATCGCCAGGCATGGGGGAACTAAGACATCTCCCCCAGGCTTTCTTATATTTTATGTTTGTTATGTATGTGTTGTATGGTTTTTTAACATAATTCTTATTATTAGATTTGTTCCATTGTTTATACTGTTTTTTTATTATTGTTGTGAGCCGCCCCGAGTCTTCGGAGAGGGGCGGCATACAAATCTAATAAAATAAATAAATAAATAAACCAACACAAGCTGTGAAAAGTAACATTATTATACAGTACAACAAAAACACTTCAGAAACAACCAAGTGTCACAATCTCTCTCTCTCTCTCTCCCTCTCTCCCTCCCTTTCTCCCTCTCCCTCTGTAACAGTTCAGAGTAACTGTTACAGAGTGAGAAGGAGGGAGGGAGGGAGGATGAACTCTATCAGAATTTGAACTTGGAAACTCTGAGCATCTTAAAACAAGTCAAATCTAAAAATTCCTGCAAGCTTGGCATTGAGGCTATCAATAGGCCTACAGAAACAAACCATGTTTATACACCATTCAAAAGAGAGACAACAAAAAGCTAAGAAAAAAAAGTACAGAAAAGCCAGATAAACAGAGATTTATGCCAGATGTAAAACAAAGCAGAAAACAATACCCTAATCAAGGAATTACCAAGGAAATTGTGGCCCCGCCAAAACTGGCAGGGCAAGCTACTATATATAAACAGGGAGCAAGCCCCACACTCGGCTTGCACTGATTATGATACCTAATTGGGTAATGAAACATCTGCAGACAAACAACAGTACTTGGAAAGCACCAAGGACCCCATAGTGAATGCAGGCTAACTGCACAGCTTTATTTTAGTTCAAAACATTAATGGGATTAAAGCAGACAGTTTACAGTATGTACTGGCATACCAAATTCAGCTTGAATTCCAGACCATGGCAACAAAGTGCAAATTGCAATTAAGCAAGCTGCATAAACTTTTTGGTTTTCCAGTATGTACAAAAGTTATATTTACACTATACTATACCTATTACGTATGCAGTAGCATAGTGTCTAAAAAAGGTGTACGCAGCATCTTCATTAAGAATACTTTTATTTCTAAAGCATGCTGATCAGCAGCTGAGCCTTCAGTGAGTCAAAATCTTTTTGCTGGTGGAGGTCTTGTAAAAAATGCAATAGCCGTGAAGTGCAATAAAGTGAAGGACAATAAAACAAGGTATGCCCGTAATTTAAATTTATACCCTTTAAATGTTTGCTCTTCTAGCTTATTTGACAAGTAGCAAACTTGTCCACTTGATTGATTGCCAGTATATAATGCTAATCCAATGCTAATTTTCTGCATTCTGATTTATTTCCTAAGTACACGGGTTGCTTATATTCCGTAAAGCAAGAACAGAACTCTGTGATTTTCCAGATTTAGTGTTCCTTCAGATTTTGCTGAAGTGTAACTTGTTTCAATGTTTAATTGGGATCTTCGGAATTACAATGCAGAACGGCTGAAGAAGGCCACAGATTTTCTGCTTTGAAGATGAACATGGATTTTGATAAATATCTTGAAAGTTGTGTCCATCTTTAGGATAGTAAGATTGAAGAATGTTATGGGGAATAACAAGGGAAGCAGGAATAAGCATAATCCTCATCCAAATTCGGTAAGTGTACTATATGAAATAGGTTTTGAGCATCTAAGTAAACTATCTCACTGTGCAATATCAAGTGGGAAAAGTGCTTCACAGAAGAAATATTTAGTCCAGAAAGATCCTGGAGCAATTCTTTTAAACATTCAAAGGTTAAAAGAATAAAGTGACTCCAGGTAATCCTTGACTTATAACAGTTCATTTAGTGACCATTCAAAGTTACAACAGTGCTGAATAAAAGTGTTTTATGACCGTTTTTCTCACAACCATTGCAACGTCATGGTCATGTGAGCAAAATTCAGGCACTTGACAACAGATTCATATTTATGACGATTTCAGTGTCCTGGAGTCATGTGATAATCAGAATACTTGCGAGACCGCCTTCTGCCGCATAAATCCCAGAGACCGATCAGGTCCCACTGAGTTGGCCTTCTCCAAGTTCCGTCAACTAGACAGTGTCATCTGACGGGACCTGGGGGAGAGCCTTCTCTGTGAGGGCCCTGGCCCTCTGGAATCAGCTCCCCCTGAAGATTCGTATTGCCCCCACCCTCCTCGCCTTCCGTAAGAGTCTTAAGACTCATTTATGCTGCCAGGCTTGGGGCCATTAGATTCTTGTCCCCTGGCCAATGAATGTGTTGAGAGAATGTTGAGCGAATGGAATGACTGTTTTTATGACTTTTTGGGGTTTTTAATTAATTAATTGGATCCAAGATATTGTATATTGTTTATTATGTTACACCCTTCTGATAAGCAAAAATTTAATGGGGAAGGCAGATTAACTTAACAGCCAGGTTACTAAACAACTGCAATTATTCAAGTAAGAACAAGTTGTAAAATGGGGAAAAATTCACATAACAAATATCTCGCTTAGCAACAGAAACATTAGGCTCAATTGTGGTCATAAGTGCAGGACTTATCTTTAGTGGTGGTGCAGTGGTTAGAATGCAGTATTGCAGGCTAATTCTGCTGACTGCCACCAGTTCGATCCTCATCGGCTCAGGGTTGACTCAGCTTTCCATCCTTCCGAAGTCAGTAAAATGTGGATTTGTGGGGCAATATGCTGACTCTGTAAACTGTTTAGAGATGGCTGTAAAGCACTGAGAAGTATATAAGTCTTAAGTGCTTTTCCTAGTGCTATTACCCACCTTCTGGAAACTAAATCTGGTGTCTGCAAACTGCTTCCCACCATCCCAGCCCCAGTACTTTGTCTGGCTAGTATTAGTCTTGCCATGGATCCACTGATAGTGGTATTTATGCAGCAGTTCTCCTATACAGTATTCTTAATAGTGGTGAAGTATGAAAACAGTAGGCCTGAATAACTTTCGTTGTTTAAATGAAGGATCTCTTTCTGGATAAGAAATGTAGGATGTAAATATTCATGAAGTGTAACCATTCATTTATAACCATATCAATTTGAAAGGTGGGCAAAAACCTAAAATAAGAGCATAAGGAGAGTATCACCTTAATTAGGAGAATGGGCTATTTTTCCTGAGAATTTCCCCCCCCAAAGAACATTGCTGACTAGGAAATCAGAATGAGGAACTGAGATGGTTTGCACATCATAGTTTGTGTTATTTCATTATTACTATTGTTCCACCTCCAGGGTCTTCAACATGAAGGGGATAAACTATGAAATAAATACTGTATGTACATAGTTTATAATCCAGCTATTTTCTGACTTCTCAGGTCCACTAACATATTCTCTTAAACTGCTGTTCATTATATAAAGTTTCTTTTGAAAATAGTGGTTTAAGAAAGCATTATCTCCACTCCCGTGGATTCATATTGTTTGATTGCCAGGAATTCAAAATTATAGAAGCTGGAAAATCTACTTATAAACATGTAGACAGTTAGAAAACATATCATTAATTCTTAAAAGAATAGTATTCATGAAACAAATTCATTTGTGAATGATTTGGTTTGTATATCAGGGATAATACTGTTATATAAATTATAAGTTCTTTGCATCGATGAATATTAAGACTTATTGTATTTTGAGGACTGGACTGACAAAAGTATAATTACCTTTTCTTTTAAATGAATGAAAATTCTTCCTGAGAAACACTTATTTGTAAAAAAATGTATATTAAAAAAACTACAGATGGATATTCTTATCTGAAATATAACAGTTTTCATAATGAACATTTTATAAATTACCTTAATGGGCTATTTCTGTATGGTATCTCTGCAGAAATTGTTCTCACTTTATCTGCCAAATTCCAAGAATATTCTTTTTAGCAATTCTGGAGATGATTCCTGGATGTTAAAAGCTGCCTGGGAGGTAACCTGTGCATCGGTCCAGATTCCTTGAGTAAGAAATTACTATTCGACCCCAAGTTCCTGGATAATTACCATCTAGTCTCCAACCTTCCCTTTTTAGGCAGGGAGTTGGAGAAGATCATTGTATTTCAACTCCAAAAGAACATGGAGTAAGTAGATTATCTGGATTTCTTTCAGCAGATTTCAGGAATTTAATATGAAGCCAGCATTGTTATTAATGACTTGTGACAGAGCCAAAATGGTGATGGTGCATCTGTTTCACTACCATTGACATCAGTATTCTTTTGGGCCAGCTTTGGGAGTTGGGATGGGAAGCATCATTTTGCAGTGGTTCTTCTTTCACTGGGACTTAGTTTGAATCAATATTGATTGGTGGGGAGAAATCTACCACCACCATGGTTCTTTATTTGTGAGTTTCTGCAGAATTCAACACTTTTGCCCTTTCTGTTAACATCTGTATGAAACTGATATGTGAGATCATCTGTTGGTTGGGAGTCAGGCATCGTTAGCATGTCCTAGTTTAGTTCCCCAGGGCTGCTTAGGTCTGGATGGAGAAGAACATGCTGAAGCCCAATCCTAACAAGGCCCAGTGGCTGTGTTTATTTGAGCACACTGATTCCCAGAATATTCCTTCATCAACATTCAGAAGAGTTGCACTTCCCCATTCAAGATTGGCATACAATCTGGGATTCTGTCACCCACTGCCACCAGAAAGATTAGGCTCCATAGGAAATAGTAACAGAATCTTGCAAGTCTGCTTCTCCCTTTACACTCCAATAAATCAGGGAAGCATCTGCCTGATCTTCTTCCAAATGTTATCTTGTTGCTCTGGATTTTAAAAATGCTCCAACTGCTTTTTCCTTACAAACAGTTCTTGCATATTTCTATAAAGGTCATCTCCCTTAAATCTCTAGGATGTCCTCTTGACCTCTTGCCATCTGCTTGAGGAGTAGGTGCCAGATGTATTAAAGAGGGCTTTGCACAGCTACACCTAGTATATACCGTGTTTCCCCGAAAGTAAGGCAGTGTCTTACTTTCTTTTTATCCCCAAAAGCCCCACTGTGTCTTACTTTGGGGGTATGTCTTATATTGTCCCGGGCAATTTTTTAATTTCTTATTTTGAAATATGTAATAAATAAAAGCTAGACTTTACAATTTGCGGGGGGGGGGGGGGCAATGTAGCCTGCATGATAAATCATTTAAGTATACAGTACTGTACCTCTTTTAAGGACTCAGAAGCGGGAAGATTTTGGTCTTATTTGGCCACCGTAGCTGGTGCTAGGAAGTGCTGATTGGTCCTTTGAGCTGCTCATCATCCTTGGTTCGGGGAGCTTGATGAAAGAAGTGGCAGAAGCGCGGGTGAGTGGAGGCGGGCAGGAAAGGCACGAACCGAGGGTTTTAAGCAGAAGGCGGGGCGGTTCAAGCAGCGTTCCGCCGCCGCTGCCGCCGCTCCTGCATCTTTCGCGGAAGTTGTTGAATGGTGGTGGCGGCCCTTGATCGCAGCTGATGAGGTTCGGCTTTCTTCGCTTCTCCTGCTGCTTCCTTTGCTTTTCCGCTGCTGACTAAGGCGACGCCGGCCGGGCAATTGGAAGGGACCCGATAGCCCTTTTCGTCGCCTTTCCCGGCGGGGAGAGCAAAGGCGGCGGCGGGAGTAGTGGAGGCGAGGCGGAGAAGAAAGAAGCGGCGGATAGCTGGCGAGGCGCCGGCTAGAGGGCTGGACCCCGCCGCTTTGCCGCCGCTCCCGCCGCCGCCTTTGCCTCTTGCCTGGCAGGAAAGGCGACGAAAAGGGCTATCGGGTCCCTTCCAATTGCCCGGCCGGCGTCGCCTTAGTCAGCAGCGGAAAAGCAAAGGAAGCAGCAGGAGAAGCGAAGAAAGCCGAACCTCATCGGCTGCGATCAAGGGCCGCCGCCACCATTCAAGAACTTTGCTTCGACTTTCGCGGGCGGTCTCGGAACGCATCCCTCGCAAAAATCGAGGGAACACTGTACATTACAATCTGTAGAATTATTGTGACTAAGTAGTTTTACATTGTTAAAGTCATTACATTGATTACAATTCTTCTCTCTGCAATTTGGAATATTACGTCAGAGAGGGCCCTGATCCTGGTAGCCGGGTGCAGGGGAGTGACTGGCAGTAGTGCTCTTTGCTGGCAAATGGGTGGATGTCCTGGGGCATGTATATGCACTAGCCAGCTAGTCTTCTGGCTACTGGCATGCATGCGTGTGTGACAATCACCTTGCTGGCCGATCTTCCCATTTCTGCCATTTCTGCACCTGTGAAGGCCAGTTGATCGCTGTGTGTGCATGTGCGCCAGTAACCAGGAGACTAGCTGGCCATTGTGCATGCATAGACTGGAAATCCGGAAGAGGAATGGGCAACACTGTGCATGGCAGGTGACATGGTTCCATGTGCCACTTTGGGCACACGTGCTATAGTCTTTCCATCACAGGCATAGGGTCTGCTGTTTGATGGCCTGCCTATCTCCAGTTGTTTCTATCCATAGAATATATCAAGCAGAGTGGGTACCCACTGAATCCGGTCAATTAACAGATCTAGAAAATAGGCCTTCTGTGTTGTAGTGCCCGATATCCAGCATGTTCTCTTTCCCTTGCATGCATGCCTTACCCTTGTAATATTTAGGCAACTGTTAAAAACATGGTTGTTCTCCAAGCTTTGGGATAGGGTGATTGATTGGTTGGAGGTGAACTGGGAGAGGGGAAGTTGTTTTGTCTGTTTGAATTGTTTTATCCTCAACCAGTGCTATATTTTGGTATATTGTTTTTCTGTTTTATGTGTAATTTGCTGTATTGTATGGCCTCTAAATTTGGAAATTAAATTAAATTAAACATGATTTTTAGTTCAAAATCAGTCCAGTTGCAAAGGAAGATTTTTCTTTTTAAATGAGCATTGTATACCAGTAATTCGGTGAATTATGTAACATTTGAGAGCTGAAACACATTGTTCCAATGTTCTTGCACCTCTTCGTTGGGTTAAAATACTGTCTACGTAGCTTAGGAAAAATACTCAACCTTTATATTATTATTTAACTCAAGGATTCAGTATTAAATATGCTTATCTGTAAATCCTACTAAAATTAAGAGCATATTTAAGTTCATTTTATCTTACTGATGAATTAAAGACTCAAATCAGATATATGTGGTCCTCATTTACTGACATTTAACAATCATTCAAAGTTTGGTGGTATAAAATAATTAGCTTTGTGAACAATCCCCAAATTTATAACCATTGTAGTATTTTGCAATCAGTAATAATCATTTGTTTGCTTCATAACTGACTTGCAATAAAGAGACTTTATAGAGAAGGAAATAAAAATCAGGATCATGTGATATTTCACAATTGCAATAATTTGCTTAACAACCAAAGGGAAGTGAGGTTATAAGCCCATTGCACTCACTTAATATTTTATTTAACAACCACAACTTAAGGACAGAGTTGTTAGTTCCAATTGTGGTTACTGAACAAGACGTACAAGATTGTACCTTCATACCTTCATACACTTTATAGCAAATGCATACTATTTAGAAATAGAATAAATTATTAGACTACAAATGTTGTATAAATGTGTACGAATAGTTAATACATGCTATTTATGCAACTATGGATCGTCAATTTTAATCTAAGAAATAATGTAATATTAAGCAGCTGGAAAAGCATAAAGCTTTAATTGATAACATCTGATGGATATAGTATGGTTTTCTAATATATTAGCAACTCATAAAAATAGAAATATCTTGAAACAGCACATAGATCTACACTCTTTTTTCCTTCCTTGGCCTGTCCTTCTAGCTGATATGTAGAGAGGACTAAAATGTACAGCTACCTGTTCCCTCACACTGTTCTTTCTTCATGTTTTGACATGTTTTATTTTTATTGCAAGGAAAAGAAATTGTACAGCATGTTATTTAGCTGGGCACTAAGCTGTTTACTAATTATACTAAACTTCTATAATTAGAATTCTTACATTGGGAAAAAATCTGAGAAGCTAATACAAATGGGTCTCCATTTCCCCCAATATCTGAACCATATATACCTACTCCAGATTTTCTCATATACTTAGCCAACACTTAGCTAGCGCTTATATGATTAATACCAAAATAACAGTATCTTCCTTTCTTGTTTGATTGATATTGTGCCATTAAGTTGGGGTTCAACTGCAAATGACAATGTAGATAGATAGATAGAGTCTTCTCCAACACCAGCATTCAAAAGTATCAATACTTTTTTAATGCTAATTTTGGAAATTAGAGGAGCCGGAGTGGCGCAGCGGGTAGAGTGCTGTACTGCAGGCCATTGAAGCTGACTGTAGATCTGAAGGTCAGCGGTTCAAATCGCATCACTGGCTCAAGGTTGACTCAGCCTTCCATCCTTCCAAAGTGGGTAAAATGAGGACCTGGATTGTGGGGGCAATATGCTGGCTCTGTTAAAAGGTGCTATTGCTAACATGTTGTAAGCCGCCCTGAATCTAAGGAGAAGGGTGGCATAAAAATTGAATGAATGAATGAATGAATGAATGAATGAATGAATGAATGAATTCTATATTTTACTGTCATAAACGACCGTCGGGAAGTCCATTCCCTACACATTCTGAGCATTCTGATGTAAAGGCAGAATACCCTTTTCATTTCTATCCTGTGAAATGCTAGTCTGCTGCTATTTATTGACTGCTGGTTGCTTTGTTGTCAGTCAATCCAAAAGGCAGAAACTGTCCACCACTTTCATATTTTCATTGTCAGTTCTAAGGCTGGTTGCGGTGCCTTTTGCCATTAATATGTTCTTTATGTTTTTCCTTCTTTGACTTTCATTACTAGAATGTGCTGTTCCTTTCAATTATTGGAATATTGTTACTGTTTGTGCAGGCTTCTTACTCCAGTTTTCAAACCATGTTCATCTTCTCCTAATCCAACATCTCTCAATATATATTCAACATAAAAGTTGATTAAGCAAGATGACAGTGTACAGCCATGTCTCAGTCCTTTGCCAACCCTAAGCCAATCTATTCATTATCTTCTGTCTCGATTGAGTACTCCTATCATGTGTGTGAGTTTCACATGAACACAGTAAGATGTTCTAGGGTTTGTTCCACAGCTTGATATGGTTTACATAATTGTTTTTTAAAAAATTATTTGAAGCCCTTTCTATAGTCAATAAAGCACATACTGAATTCTGTTTGACATTCTTGGCTTTCTCAATTATCCAGTCTATATCAGCAAAAGATAGCACTCGTTCTTTGGTCCTTTCAAACTCGTTCTTTGGTCCTTCACTAGTGGACAACTACAGACCAATATTTCTCTGTTGCGTCCCTTGTAAAATCATGGAATCAATTATAAATCGATCAATCGCCCTCTACTTAGAATCTAATGACCTACTCTCAAACAAACAATTTGGATTCAGAAAGAAATTATCCTGCAACCTACAACTACTTCACTGCAAAAACATTTGGACTACCCACCTCGACCAAGGAAAATCCATTGATGCAATTTATATAGACTTTTGCAAAGCCTTCGACTCAGTGGTCCACGACAAACTACTCCTAAAACTCAAATCTTATGGCATCTCAGGTTTCCTCCACAACTGGATTACTGCATTCCTGTCAAACAGGCAACAAATTGTCAAAATTGGTAGCGCCATCTCCACCCCAGTCCCTGTCAAGTAAAGGGCATTTCCTTTTCCACATAAGATCATCTTTTGGATGATCTTAAGCATTATATTGCTTGCATGTGAAATTAAGATTATTGTATGATAAACTTGCATGTTCCATTTTTATCCCTTTTATTTATTATTGCCAAGATGACTTCTTCCAATCTGTTGGCCACTGAACCATTTCCCAAATTACTGCCATAGTTTGATTAATCTATACCAAGTCTTCTCTTCCTCTGTTATATTTCAAATTTCAGTTCCTGTAGATTTCCAACTTAGTAATGACCAGTGTGCTGATTTTACATAATCTAGTATTAGAGCTTCTTGTAAATGGGGAACATCTTCTAATATACGTTGGATATTGACATCTCTGCTGTAGAGAATTCCAGTTTTCCACCCATCTTTGTTTGATTGACTTATTTTCAGTTACTTTCTTTGAATGATGAAATGGTGGTAAGTGTGAAAAATGGTCATAAGTCACTTGTTTCAGTGCCTTTGTCACTTTGGTCACTAACTGAACTGTTGTAAACTGAGGACTACCTGTACAGGTACTCCAGATTACTATGTAATGTGACCATCATTGATCATTGTTTAACTTTTCTCTTTGAAAGGGCAAAAATGGTTCGGCTATTGCAGCGTTACAGCATGTGGGTTTGTTTTACTCCATTTTTGCTTCTAGGGAGCTTTTGTGTAGAAACTCATACATTTTGTATTTTAGTTAACATTTGGCACAGAAGAGAGAAATACTTTGCTAGAGAAATCTTTTCATGGATTGTTTTTTTAATAATACTAGGATCTGGTTGATGTTATCTTGAGGTTCCTTGTGACTCATTTCTTCTGTCTCGGAAAGGAAGCTTGAGAGTTGGCTTTTTCATCATCTGACTAAATATGAAACAGTAATTCTCTCCCCCATCTTCCCCTGCCCACATTGCAATATATTCGAGCTGTTATATACTTTAGAGACCAGTGTAACTATTGTATATTAATTTAAGAGAATTCATAATATCAACCAACTTTTTGACTTACAGATCCTCCGAGGATCCATGATATTCAGAGATGTACAATCAGTTGGTAGCAGATAGCCTGAAAGAAAAAAAAAATTCTTAATTATATTTGTTTTGTAGACAATTTTACAGCCTTTTTTTTGGCTCGGATCTGCGCAATGTATACACTTTAGTAAACATTGTTCTAAGAGTGCTCTGTTTAGTACAGGGATAGACATATAATTTGACATTACCTTACTCATGAAAAGCAAATCACAAGCAAAAACAATCCTGATATATGTTTTGCTGCTATTTTTATGTAAGTTATATTCCTATATTGCAGTGGTTCTCACCCTTTCTAATGCTGCGACCCCTTAATACAGTTCTTCGTGTTGTGGTGACACCCAACCATAAGTCTAGCACCAATTCTCCCAACAGAGCTTTAAGCTGTTTGGCAGGAGGGTCAGAGGGATACCCCCACTGTAAACGCTTGATTGGTCGGATTGTAAAAATATGTTCCCAGGTGCCAGAATAGAAGCTTTAGTTCCTATGGGAAATTTGTCCTTTCCCATGGTTTTAGGCAACCCTTGTGAAATGGTCATTCGACCCCCTAAGGGGTACTAACCCCTAGGTTGAGAACCACTGCTACATTGCTTTTATTCAAAAAAATCATTGGGATGTACACATTCCATTCTCTTACCATAGAAACATAGAAACATAGAAGTCTGATGGCAGAAAAAGACCTCATGGTCCATCTAGTCTGCCCTTATACTATTTTCTGTATTTTATCTTAGGATGGATATACTGTATGTTTATCCCAGGCATGTTTAAATTCAGTTACTGTGGATTTATCTACCACGTCTGCTGGAAGTTTGTTCCAAGAATCTACTACTCTTTCACCATTTTTCAACACAGAAACCTGTGATTGAGCTGAGTGAGAATAGTCATAGTTCACAGTCACCCAGTCTGCTCCCTTGGCTGAAGGTTTACTTGAACAAATCTCCCCACCAGTCTAGCACATGAATCGCAGCACTACAGGTAATCCTCAAGTCCCAACAATAATTGGGACCAGAATTTATGTGAAGTGCTGATGTCATTTAGCAGAACATCACATGTCAACATCACTTAGTGATGTCAACCCTAGCAGTCCCCCATTTGCCATCATTAACTGAATCCCATTGGTAATTGGATGAGGACTCTCCAGCCCCAAGCCTTAATAAGTAAGGGATTGCCTCTTTTGCCTCCGCTTCAACCCCATCACCTATTTACCTCCAATCCTTGCCCTTTTGGACTTTCTGCATTCTATTACCACTGGCAGCCCTGGGGTCTGTTCACCCTCTTGGTCCTGCTGTCCCCAGTTAGCCGTCACTGCCGTCTTCTTCCCACTGTTGACAGAGCATACCTGGTCAAGCCATTTGCATGGCAGCTGCTGTCCTCACCAGCCCTCCTTCCTGAGGCCACATATAGCCTTGTGTAGAAAATTGTGTATGGTTTTCTCACCAGGCTTTGGAAAGGCTTCAAAACCTCACGAGAAGCCTCATAGAAAGACTGCACGTGATTGTGTCTTGTCCAAATTGCCCATGGCTTTCTTGTGAGCTTTTTGATACCTTGCAATACATTTGCATGCAATCTTGGGGAGAAGGTCTGGTGTGGCTAGCAGCTGCCTCACAAAGGGCCAGGCTAGAGGTGTTGGAAGGAAGAAGATGACAAATCAGAAGTGATTGAGCACAAGGGAGCCAAGACGGCAGAGATGAGGAAGATATAGACATGTGAGAAGACTTGAATTATCCTTGCAGTTGTATGGGCAGGCTGCCAAGCGCCCAAATTTTGGTTCTATCACTCTATTGGTGCTGCGATGGCTGTAATTTCAGAGACTGGATTCAGCTACTGTTTATCCAGTGCTGCCATAACTTTGAACAGCCACTAAATTGTCTAAACACTACATGTAGGGTAGTCCTCAACTTGCAACCACATTCAGTCATGAAGGACTTTCCCAGAACTATTTACCACCCAATTCAGAGTTTAGATGGCTGCCTCCATCCTCTTGGTCACATCATCACATTTCAGACCTGATTTATGACCTTTTTTGGGGCCAAAAACTGGCATTTGCTTCCTGCTTGATGATTGGCATGATTTATGACCATAATTATTCATTTTTCAGGCTCAATTACAGTCATAAGTTGAGGACTACCTGTAACCTTAAACTTGGTTCATGCCTAGGGCAGCTGTTTCGTGATTGTGCGAATCTCTTATGTTATGAAGCTAAAAGGCACATGTCTGTTACATTAATATACCTTTAAAGACCCCAATATTACACTAAATATTCTTGAATCTCTGTATCAGAAATGTGCCTTTTATTTTATTAAAGTGCAGTATATTAAATAACAGGATTTTTCTTTATTTTGTTTTTTTTAATTGCTTGATTTGAAACCAGATGACAGACATGAAGAACCACATTAAGAGATTATTCTCTAGGTAGCTCTGAAATTAAGCAGTCTTGACTAATAGTGAAAAGAGAGAAATCCCTAAACATGACAAATATATATATATAATTGGAGTAATGGACTATTTTAGACTTCCATTGCAACCAAAGTTAGCAGCATTCACCACACCTTGGTGAATAATTATGGTACAATGAGTAAATCTTACTCTTATGAAATCCTATAGAAACTAGCTCATAACTTTGTAAAAACCTTGTCATATTTTAAAGAGTTTTCATGGAATAGATGAGAACCATGTTGCTAGTTTGCTTCTGTTTATGTAAATATGAATTCCTAATGGATTGTCCTGCATTAGCATAATATTTTGAAGAGCCTACTGAAATCTATACTAATACTCCTTAGGATAAATAGTGATTTTTTTTTCTAAAGTGGCATGTCATAAAATATGTTAGCATATGTTAAAGCTGCTTCAAAGACTGTTTCTACATTTCTGCTTTTTATGTGTCTAGACATAGTGATTTGTTTCACTGGCTTTTTCTATTCTACAAACATCAGAGCAGCTTTTAGAATAAATATATGAGCTTTAAAATTGCTTTAATACTTTGATGAGAGATGTGTAACTTGTTTTAATAGGCTCTGCTCAATGTTCCTTTTGGATGCTTTGCATAGTCCTAATTGCTGTTTGGTTTCATTATATATTTATATCCTGTTTGGTGCATAGGTGATTATGGCAGACTAAAATAATAATACCGGAGTGTAATGCCATAAACATGAATTGATAAGTGACACTGAATAAAATGAGATGGAGTGTGTATTTCCAAGGATAGGGTTGTACTTTAGGCAAGGTCACTGGTGAATTCATGTAAACTGAGCTAAGAACTAGGATGTGCAATCCATGCCTCATGCCAAAAACTTCCACACTAAGTAAACCTGCTACTGTGAAATCCAGTTAATTAACTGCTTCTGTAGTGGAAAGAGGGCAGTTTCCCATTCCTCAGCAGCCCCCTTCTCCTAAAAACTACTCTGGAGGATGATAGAGTCCTCTGGGACAAACCCGGTGATTTTTATAGTACAAGCTCAAGCATTTATTATCATTGTGGAAATTTTTTAAACGGGTCTAAGATTCATGAATGGAATATAAAACTGAAAGAAGTTTTGATATTTGATTATAACTTTTTGAAGGGCATGCCATATGAATTCCTTAATAATTATTTTTTCTAAGTTTGGGGTGAATGAATTGTTAATATAATCTATTAATTAAATGAGCTTGGCATACACATGTACAGTGTATGCATCAAGAACAGGCATTTTACAGACCCTAAATTTTGTTTTTGTTTTGCCCCTTGTAATTTGGCTAACTGGCAGGGTGACTTCTTGCCATAATGAGAAAGGAAACACCTTGAAAAAAACATTTAAGATTTAAAAGATAACATATAGGTTGTTTTGAACTTCCTTGTGGTGTACTCCGGGTCTCAGCGAAATAGTCCACTAGTTCTGCCTACTGGACCTCCCAGGATATCCCAGCACGAAGCAGCAGCATAAGTACCAAAAAGAAAAACAGTAATTAATTCTGTATTCTGTTATGCCATACAAAATAAATCAATACAACTTCCAACCATAATTGGGGGTCAGAAATCTGGTTGTAAATTATTGCATTCATAAGTCGGCACCCATGTGACTTGATCCACCTGTTTGACATTTTTTCCATGGCAATCATTAAACAAATCACTGTTATCAACAAGCAAATCTGTTCTTCCAGATAGGTGTCTTTTTTGCTGGAAACTGGGGGGGGGGGAACTGTCATGTGACCATGGGGCACTGCAACAGGTCGCCAGCTGATGAGCCAGTTGCCAAGCGCCCAATCTGTGCACTCTGGGGAGGGAGACATTTTATGACAACTAGAAATGAGATCTTTGGGATTCCTCTTTCTCTCGTCCCATTCACCTTTTCTCCACATGTGTTTTGCAGTTCAGCCCTCATCTGTATACTGTATGCCCAAATTATATCTGTATTGCTTTCACACTACTTACTCTCTGTTTGATTTGTCTTCATTCATTCTTGACCTTCTGACCTTTCTTTGTTACTCAGCAAACTTCTTAATAAAGCCATTTTCAAGTCATTCAACTTTTTTTCTGTATTTCTCTGTTTCCATATAATATTGGGTGCATTGAAACCTATTCTCAGACACAGCCATCTTTCTTTTTTTGAAAAGCATTTATTTCTAATATTGGATTCTGTAATACCCACCACTTTCTGCCATTTTTTGCACAGGTTAACATTTTTCCATTCATTGCCCCATTTTAGCAAATCTTCTTGCTACTTGCTTTAATGTACTTTTTATGTATAATTTGTAATAATTCATCCCACTTTCTCTCTGAAATGCAACCATTGTGCCAAGCTTCTTAACCAACAGGTGCTGCTTATTTTGATGCACACACACATTCACATTAATAATCAATACACATTTAATACCATAGCATTTATTCATTATACATCTAACCTTAAATATATTAAACCACTAAGAAAACATGACAGATCCTTGTCTTTACTCTGTGTTCAGTGTTGCAACCATTGTCTTAAGTATATTTTTATGCATGTTTTACTGTGATATTGATAGAGGAGAATATATGTAGCTCACAGATATCCATGCAACTTCATCAAGAACCCAATATAGCACAACCAACACAAACTAAAAATACTACTGTATCAAAACATCTCAGAAACCACCAACAGATTATTACAACCACATGGCAACAGCATTGCACACAATCCAACTAAAGCTATCCGAACATCCTAAATAAACCTAAAGACCTAGCAACCCTGAAGAAACAAGAGGTCAAATTTCTGCTGAAACTTCTAAAATAAATACTACTATATTTATTTCCTGTCTTTCATTCATTGAACTTAAACCATGTTCATGCATTTTCCTTGTTTTATGTTTTATTCAAGGTTTCTTTAGCCTACTTCCCTTGGAAATAATTGGAACCTCACTTCCTAGATGCATTGTTGGCAAGAGTAACAACAACAGCATGCCAGGCAGAGAGAAGGCATCTTCAGCTTTGTAGTGGATGAGGCTAATAGCTTAGATAGTTACTGGTCCACCTTCACCCATGGTATTTTGGCTCAATGGGGATTCCCCTCTGAGTGGAATATATTTTTCATCATTTTATCATCCTGATATAAGCAGTCTCTGGTTGTAATTGTTTGTTGTAAAAAAAATGTGACAATGAAGTTCTTTAGGACAGATACTTTTTTTATGACATCAACCTCAAAATATAAAATTGGCATTTTTTTTACTATTCGTCCACATCTCAGAAAAGATTACTTTTGATGTGGAGCAAAAAAAGATGAGTAAAAGTTGCTTTATAATGAGCTGGAGGTGGATTAAACATCATGTTCCCTTCCTTAAGACACCATTAGTGCAAGACCTGTGGATGAATGCTTGTAGTCTTCAGTTCTAACTTCCTTCCTGTCGTGCCTGTTCATTAGATGAAGGATATTTAGGCTGTCTTCTCTATCTGCATCACATTTATTTGCTGTTTTTTATAATTAACCAGCTAAGAAACAGCTCTACCAGAGATGGAGGAATTGGGAGGAGCTGAGTCAATAGGGTCATTTTAATAAATATTTTTTTAAAATCACAGAAAGGTAAAAAAAATAGATTATTTTTATTCTTCTGAGAAGTCACAAGAGAAATTCAGGCATTTCCTACAGCAGTGGGTAAAACAATTTCAGGTTTTAGCAACACGTAGGACATCTTGCAAAATACCCTCGGGTACTCAAGGGCACACATTTTTGCAACATATACTGTTCAGAGAAGACAGATTGATGTTAATTAGGAGTGGGTGGCATGCTAGTATAAAAATAAATTTCTTTTCTACAGTGTTTTACTGGCAAAAATAGAATTGAAATATGGTGATCACTGTATATGTGTGAACAAGTGTGTACTTTTTCTATTTTATAATAGTATTAGGAACTTGCATAATTTATTTAGCAATATAGGCATCAGATTCTGAGCTCTCTTGTGAACATCTTACTATAATTATGTCAAATTTGATTCTGTTTTCCTGGAGTACATACGGTATACTGAAAGATTCTTGAGAATCCAATAGGTGTCAAGAAAACTATTCTGGTTATAATCCTAAATGTTCTTATTTGAGAACTTGCTATGCTATTGAACATAATTGCATTATAATTATGTTATTTGAACATAATTGGATTTCTGAGTAGAAGATGGATAGGATTGTGCTGACACTTATATGCTATGCTTTCTAAAGGGTTGGTTTCCCCAATTTACTATTATAAGAAATTTAGGAGAGTTCAGTACATTCAGCTGTTAAAAAGAGATTTCTTAAAGCTCAAATTCATCTTTATTATCCTTGGAAAATAAAAGGTGATGAATTACTTAATCTGAAAATAAAGGGATAAGCTTTAACAATGGAAAAGAATTATAGTGCCAGTGAGAGTAAGTGACATGATCGATCAGCTGTTCTGTCCTATTTCATATTTTCCCAGTCTTAATGCTGTCACTTCCCTTCTTTCCAATATATCCTCATGGGTAAGACATTTTAAAAGGCTCATGGACTTTATCCTTCTCTATTATATTACTATCATTTCTTCGTTGTTGTCAATACAGAAGTATTTGTGTCTCAGATTCTCAGTTCAAGAGCTAACCTCCCAACTCATTATAGTAAGGCAAAGGCAACAGATACATAAATACATACATATTAAAGGCCCCTAGAGCCTGGGTAGGGCAAAAGTGAGCAAGTGAGCCGGGGTGGCGCAGCAGGTAGAGTGCTGTACTGCAGGCCACTGAAGCTGACTTGTAGATCTGAAGGTCAGCGGTTCAAATCTCATCACTTGCTCAAGGTTGACTCAACCTTCCATCCTTCCAAGGTGGGTAAAATGAGGACCTGGATTGTGGGGGCAATAGCCTTGCTCTGTTAAAAAAGTGCTATTGCTAACATGTTGTAAGCCGCCCTGAGTCTAAGGAGAAGGGCGGCATAAAAATCAAATCAAATGAAAAATGAAAGGAAAAAAAACCCAGGCCAACTGGCCCCACCAGAAGTTGGGAAACAGGCTGCTTCTAGCCTCCAGAGGGCTTCTGGGGGGACAAGGGAAGCCATTTTCGCCCTCCCCAGGCACTGAATTATGGGTGTGGGCACTTGTGCGTGCGTGATAGCGAATGCGCAAGTTCTTTCAGCTCCCAAGAAAAAAAAAGAGTTCACCATCACTGGTATACAGTTTAAACTTTTGAACAACAGCCTGTAATGAAGAAATCAAAACTCTTAAAACTGCATAATTTTTGGGCCAAATGGAATAGAAAACAACAAGAATTTGTTATAGTTTAGGTTATAGGTTGCTGTTTATAGGTTTCACCTGATCAGTTTCAGCAGGTTCACTATGAACAGGGGTGGGTTAGTGCCTGGATGGGGTGGAACGCAATGGGATAGCAAAAATGGAGCTCCACCCCAGAGCACCCAATTTGCACTGAAAGAGGTTGAAAGAAAATGCATAAGCCATGCCCACAGTGTGGTAGAAAAAATGTTGGTAGCCCTTCACTGATTATGAAGCACTTTTAAAAAATATTCCCCCTATATATCAGAGATGGTATAGTTGGGGGGAAAAATAGCACAACAGCCTTCAAATTACCCAACAGGGAGCTGAATCAATGCATTCTGAATCAATCCAAAGCAAACAACAATTTTAATTTATTTTAAAAATTATTTTTAAAAAGTTAAGCTTTCCCTCCAAATTAAAGATTTTGCAATTGCCTGTCAATCTGCTTTTCTGGGCTTGCATATTTGTTGACAAAGTTCATTCTTATTCTATCTTATTCTAGAATGATCTGGTGTTTATTATCACTGCTTTATACATAATACACAATTATGCAAAGCAAGGAGAATGCCTGTAGGCATTCCAAAAACCTAAGATGCTACCATTGAAACCCAATAGAAAAAGTCTTTATTTCTCCAAAGGAAAGGAAGAAATAAGAGCAGAAAGATTCTGGCAATCTGCTAGAGTTTCTACTCTTAAATCTTTCAAACAAAGCCAAACTTGTATTATCAATGTTTAGATTGTTTTTCCCATCCATAAAAATGCAGAAAAAACACTAACTCTTTTGTCTGACATCAACAAACTTCCTATAATGTCATGTCTGATGTTGCAGCTCATTGGAAGAATGACTTTCAGCTGTTGTCCCACAGAAATGTGCAAGTCTTGAAATGAAGTAATTAATGAAGTAATTAATGCAATATATAAAATAATCTGAACTGAATGTACTATGTTAGAATCTCAACTGGTCCTTAACATACACACACTGAGACAAAAACAGGACTTCCTCAAAAAGGGGAAGCATTTGGACAGGATTAAACATTCTGGCAAAACCATTACATGATACAATCACTCATACACACACACCCTTTGATAATTAGGAGCAAATTTCTCATTAGTCTTGTGGGAATGGTTGGAATGCAATACTTCTTACAAATGTTTTCAAAAGCCAGCAGCTTTCAACACAATATGTAAAAAAGCATCATCAGTGAGATAGTGAGGTAGGCGCGTAAGTGTGGAAGTTGACTAAATTAGTCTATAGCACATTTACTAAAAATCTGATTACATAGCTAATAGCTTTGGGAGCTGTGCAAGTGGGATTTATTTTGAGACTAAAATGGATATCGTTTAATTTAACATTGTGCTGGTTTAATTAATGAATGTAAGAAACTTGTAATGAATGCACGCATGAGTAAGTGAAGTTACAAAAGGATGATAGATGTTAACTTTTGCACTGTTATGCACAGAAAAACATTGTGGATTGATTCTCAGTTTGAGAAATGAATACTATAAGCTGTTGTAAAAGCATTATTTGACTCCCTTGCTATTTGGTCTCAGGACTGAAACGGATATAGCAACCACAGATAAACTGCTTGCCTGTGTAAGTATTCTACATATGTTCAATCACTCTAAATGCATTTATCATGTGAGTTAGTCCATCTTCTTATGGGCAGTGATCTAATCTTAAGTACTCTGCAACTCAACACCCAAATGATTGGGCTGACTCATAGGGAAAATGACTCTATTACCCATCATACAGTAAATGCATTTGTGTACAAATCAGATTCATGGACACTTGTACTGATAAAACCCAATAAAAATAATTTATTTATTTATTGATTGATTGATTGATTTTGTCCAATACACAATGAGGGTTTTAGTGGGTATACACATAGTAAAATACATAATGAAGGTTATAGAGGATATACTCATAGTAAAATATATCTAAGAAGGAATAGAAGAGAAGATATAGGAATAAAACATATCAATGAGAGAATAGAAGAAGAGATATAGGAATAGAAGAAAGGTATAGGAGATATAGGAGAGCAATAGGACAGGGGATGGAAGGCACTCTAGTGCACTTGTACTCGCCCCTTACTGACCTCTTAGGGATCTGGATAGGTCAACCATGGATAATCTAAGGGTAAACTGTTGGGGGTTTGGGGGTGACACTATGGAGTCCGGTAATGAGTTCCACGCTTTGACAACTCAGTTACTGAAGTCATATTTTTTTATAGTCAAGTTTGGAGCGGTTAATATTAAGTTTAAATCTGTTGTGTGCTCTTGTGTTGTTGTGGTTGAAGCTGAAGTAGTCGCTGACAGACAGGACGTTGCAGCTTATGATCTTGTGGGCAATAATTAGATCTTGTTTAAGGCGTCTTAGTTCTAGGCTTTCTAGGCCCAGGATTGAAAGTCTAGTCTCGTAGTGTATTCTGTTTCAAGTGGAGGAGTGAAGGGCTCTTCTGGTGAAGTATCTTTGGACATTTTCAAGGGTGTTAACGTCTGAGATACGATATGGGTTCCAGACAGTATAAATATTTTAGGAGTGGATGGGTCTTAGTCAAAAATTGAAGGAGGAATTGTAAGCCTTCAGTTGTATCAGATTTCCCACACTTTATGATCGGCTGTGAAAATCTAGGGACCACCATTGAGAATAGCTAGATTGGTAAGTATGAAATAGAGGAATTTCTTGATAATATTACCACATTTGTGGGACAGATTGCCATCTTGCAGTTAGTCGGATTCTATTAGAAAAACCATTAGAAAGAGCTCTAAAAAATTCTGTTCTATAAGTTTTTAAAATAGTACTAGAAAGTCCATGACCTGTTGGGTAATCCTCCTTTCCTCTTATAATATAGACTGGCACAGTTTCCCTTCTCATAAATTTCAGCAGAGTCCTGTGAATCCTCCTCCTCCTTCCCTCCACCCCTCCCTCAAAAGCCCTGCCTGGAAATTTCCTGGGAGGAAAGGGAACAAAGGGTGGTATTTATTTATTCATTCATTCATTCATTCATTCATTCATTCATTCATTCATTCGTCCAATACACAAATACTTAGGAAGAAAAATAGACATGTAGTAATATATATAAAGGTAAAGTGAACTTAGAGGAGAGGATATATGAAAGAAAGAAAATATATATGATAAGTGAGAGAAAGAAAGACAATTGTACAGGGGACGAAAGGCACACCAGTGCACTTATGTACGCCCCTTCTTAGGAACCTGGAGAGGTCAATCGTGGAGAGTCTAAGGGAGAAATGTTGGGGGTTAGGGGTTGACACAATTGAGTCCGGCAATGAACCACAAGGAAAACTCCCATTCTGTATCCCAAGCCTTTTTCCTTAGAAATTTCACTAAGACAGTATTATATTATTATTATTATTATTATTATTATTATTATTATTATTATTATTATTATTATTATTATTAATTATTATTATTATTATTAATTATTATTATTATTATTATTATTATTATTATTTAATTAAATTTGTATGCCGCCCCTCTCCGTACACCATAACAACTATGGACTCATCTTGAAGTAAAAGGCATTTAATAAACTTAACCAGAACAAGTAGTAACCTATTTGGTTGTATGGGCGTATTATATTTATTATATATGCATTCATTTATAAAGATGTTTTTCTGAACAAAACAGTTACTGCTGAACAGCTTCTTAATTTTAGTCACTTGTTTCTGAAATGCTTGACATCCTCAAAATGTAAAAGCTAATTCTTGGCCTGAATACTTCATTAGCAATAAAATCTTCTTTTTGTTCAAAGCCTAAAATGCTTTCTGAATGAATTTTGCTTCTCAATAATTTGAGCTTTAAGAAGGAGAATAAAAGGAGTGTTTCAAGTAACTCATAATTATATGTTAAAAATGTGCTATAGCTCATATAGGGTGCTCCTTATTCAAATCTGAAGCTAAAGATAACTTCACCTTTATTAGCTGTTGAAATAAGCTGGGTGTGATTGTGCAAATCAGCAAAAAAAAAAATGGTAATAGCTTGAAAAAAAGAGTTTGTAGGAATGTACTAAGGGAATATATTTCACCTTATTCTAGGCTGGGAATCACATGATGAATATGGGATAGAATTTCAGTTGTATGTATGTAATCATTGCTTCTTGTATACCATTCTTATGAATATTCTGAATATTTGGATTAACTATATAATATTTTAAAGCAGATGGTTACATAGTGAATAGTTCAATAAATTCTTATGATATCGGGAAATATTTTATTTCTGGAAATCTAACAAAAATACAGGTAGTCCTCACTTGCTAACTGACTTGTTTAGTGACTATTCAAAGTTATGCCCTTTGCAGTGTTCAGATGCTCATTAATGTATACCTTGGCCTACTCCTTACCTGATGTTTTTCTTTCTTTCTTTTTTCTCCTTTATAGAATAGAGACATTGGAGAGGAAGAGATTACAAGAGAATGAGTAGGCCTACAGTGAAGAATACGCATCTAAAGTATTGCAGTGGCCCTGACAGTGCTAAGCACACTATACAAACATCCCAATAATTAGCCTCTTGTAATCCCTTCCTCTCCAGTGAATGTAAATATAGACATTAATTCTTTCTTGCTAATTATGCAGGGTCAGGTTCAGCATTCCAAAGAGTGATCTTCCTAATCTTTGGTTACTTGTAAGAGCCAGAGAAGTTTGTTTGTCTATCAACTTAATATGTTCATCCTTCAGTTTGACATGTATAATAGGACAAAGGAAATGTGTTCATATGGATGGAATTAGATGATAGTTTACAATATTCAATAAACTCTTTAACTGAAGATCATTTGGGAAAGTTTCTAGTTTTAAGACTGGACTTCTTCCAGTTAAAAAAAAAAGTGGTATGGTAGTTGTATTTAAATCAGTATGATAAAGGCTATTTGCTTTGAGGAAACTATAATCTATCCCAACAATGTTTTTTCAAGAGGCCACTGGACTTCCTGGTTTTTCTTTGAAGATGTTTCACTTATTTATTTTTTAAATTTGTATGCCGCCAACTCTCTGGGGACTCTGGTTGGCTCACAACCAAAAAAATAAAACATACAGTGTAATATTAAAACCTATAGCAAAACAATTTAAAGCCAACAATTAAAAACCATGCATGCAATTTATGGCTGGATCACAGTGGTATACCATCAGATCAACGGCCCTAGGCCTGCTGGAAAAGCCAGGTCTTTACAGCTTTCTGGAAGGCCAGTAGGGTGGGGGTAATCCGGATCTCAGGAGGTTGCTGGTTCCAGAGAGTCGGAGCAGCCACAGAGAAGGCCCTTCCCCTCAGACCTGCCAGCTGACACTGTTTAGCTGACGGGACCTGAAGAAGACCAACCTTGTGGGATCTAACTGGTCGCTAGGAGGTATAAGGTAGAAGGCGGTCTCGAAGATAGTCTGGCCCTAAGCCATGAAGGGCTTTAAAGGTAATGACCAACACCTTGAATTGCACCCGGAGGTAGTTCAGTCCACAGAGAATTGGTGTAATGTGGGTGTATCTAGGTGCACCCATAAAGCTCACGCGGCTGCATTCTGGACCAGCTGTAGTCTCCAAACACTTTTCAGGGGTAGCCCCATGTAGAGCGTGTTGCAGTAATCTAACCGTGAGGTGATAAGGGTATGAGTGACCATGAGAAGAGCCTCCTGATTATCACAATTGGTGCACTAGGTGAACCTGTGCAATCCTATGCAAAGACTTGGATGAGAAGCAAAACTACTTCAAAGAAAACCCAAAAAGTCAAGTTGCCTCTTCAAAAAGCACCTTTGGGACAATCATGACCTAGAGCAGTGATTTTCAACCTTTTTTGAGCCACGGCACATTTTTTACATTTACAAAATCCTGGGGCACACCACCAACCAAAATGACACAAAATGACACTCTAAGACACTTTCTTCTCTTTTTCCATCCCTGTCTCCTCTCCCCCCTTGTGTGTGTATGTGTGTGTGTGTCTATACACACTCTTGAACCATTTCCAAAAACAAGTGAGGGCTGGGGGTTTTTTCTCTCTTATTCTTTGGGTGCTTTTTATCATATGCTTTAAATTAAGAGTCACCTCTCTCTCTCTTATTTCTCTCTCTTTCCTCTCATTCTCTGTCTCAATCATTTCCTCATTTCTCTTTTTTCCTCCCCTTTTTGCTCATTTCTCTCTCTCTCTCTCTCCCTTCCTCTCCTTTTCTCTCTCTCGCTTTCTTTCTCTCTCACTCTTGCTTTCTCTCTCTTTTTTCTCTCTCTCTCTTGCTTTCTCTCTCTCTCTCAGCAAAAAGTTGCGAGACCGAAACTTAAGCTTCCTTCTTCATGGCACACCTGACCATGTCTCGCGGCACACTGGTTGAAAAACACTGACCTGATAATCTCCATAGACATGAACTGTAGTCTTCTTTTCATTTAAATATTTATTTACACAGTAGAAAATAAACTTTATAGTAAAATTAATAATTTAAAAAGATTGATTTATATGTGAACCACATATTTTGTTTTAATAGTGGAATAGTTTTTATTATGAATAACATAGTAATTGCAAGCATTGGACCATTATTATTGATTAGTGAGGTAATGGATGGATAGAGAAGAATGATGTAATTTTTATTAAGTTACCAAAAAACAATGACCTTGAGAGATATCAGATGATAGGAGTAAGAACATTGTTTTTAAAATGTTCCTTTAATGATAATATTTAATTTAATGGCAAACCGAAAGCTATTTAATTATCATTCAACAGGTACACCATTTTCTTATAAGTAAGACAGGGCTTTTAAGTGATCTAATATTTCATCTTTTTGTGTTTTACTGTCTATCATAATTCCTGCATAAAGATTGTTTCCATTTACTCAAAATTGCTTAATATTCATAAGCATTATATCTAAAAAAATTTGTTGCATTGAATGAACCTGGAGAGAAATGTGAAGAGAAGTGTTGAATCAGTTTGTGTTGTAATTAAGCATGCCTAAATGGAAGTAAGTATTATGAAAATTTGTTTTATTTTATTTTTATTTTTATTTACTTTGTCAAGTACGTATTAGTAGTATACATAGATACCCCATTTCCCCGAAAATAAGTCACGCCCGAAAGTAAGACATAGGAGAGGTTTCGTAGAATTGCCTAATATAAAGCAGCCCCCAAAAGTAAGATGTAGGAGACGTTTCGTTTCTCACCATTCCCGAACAGAACATATATAACACTGCTGTCTATAAATTGCATCCCCAAACGCTGCATCAATCAGATTTAAAACACATCCAACATGGTAGTAGTACATAATGTTATGGTAAGTAGTAAGTAGTAGTAGTAGTAAGAAATTCTTGCTAGGATTCAGTTTGTCTGGTTATGCTGGTTTGTGATGACAACTACTGTGCAGTATGTAATAAATGTTCGGGGTTTTTTGTTCAGCAATAAATGTGAATTCTTCATAAAAAAAAATAAGACATCCCCTGAAAATAAGACGTAGCACATATTTGGGATCAAAAATTAATATAAGACGCTGTCTTATTTTCGTGGAAACAGGGTATAACACTGTTTATATACATGAGATGGGTACTAATAAGAGGGAAACATTAGGAGAGGGACAGTAGGCATGCTAGTGCACTTATGCATGTCCTTAGGGATTATGGTGCAAGAGTATTCAAACTTCTTAGGAATTGGTGAGATCAACAGTGGATGGTCTAAGGGTAAAATTTTGGGAGTTTGGTGATGAAACTACAGACTCGGGTAGTGAGTTCTAGGCATTAACTACTTGGTTGCTGAAGTTGTATTTCCTACAGTCAAGTTTGGAGTGGTTTACTTTGAGATTGTATCTGTTGTATGCTCCTGTATTGTTGTGAATGATGCTGAAGTAGTTGTTGGCAGGAAGGAAGTTGTAGCAGAAGATTTAATGAGCTATGCTTAGGTTGTGTCGAAGGTGACAGTTCTAAGCTTTCTAAACCCAGGATTTCAAGTCTGGTTGCATAAAGTATTTTGTTGAGAATAGAAGAGTGGAGGGCTCTTCTCATAAAGTAACTCTGGACATTTTCTATTTACTGCATTTTTCCAGAGTATAAAACGCACCGGAGTATAAGACGCACCTAGATTTTTAAGGGTGGAAAACAAAGAAAAAAGTATTCTGAACCAAGTGGTGTAGTAATATATTATTTAATAAAATACCAGTGTAGCAGAATGCTTTTTACAAACATGTATTCTTTTCACAACCATGCACACTTTTTACAAACTTCAAACTTGACAGCTTTAAGACTAGTGGACTTCAACTCCCAGAATTGCTCCTCCAGTCATGCTAGCTCAGGAATGGGACTTGAAGTCCACAAGCCTTAAACTTGCCAAGTTTGAATAACCTTGCAACCCTAATCCCTAACCCTTCAACCTTGGCAACTTTAAGACTTCTGGACTTTAGCTCCCATTCCTGAGCTTGTCCTCCTCTAACTGTGGCCCCTTTGCTCTTTGAACTTCCCAATGCTATTTACAAAGAGCCATAAAGATTATCACTGGACATTCAAAAAAAGAAAATCAAAGGGGGAGATAATGAAGTTGTAGTACTTCTCTTGCCTATTGGAATGGGCCGAGCAGAAGCGATCGAAATGGCAGCTTCACCAGAGAAAACGCAAGGATGCAGGCAAAGGAAACAATTTCCTTCCTTCCTAGTCACTCTGTGGCAATCCAAATGAGTGTGCACGTGGTTGTACTGCTGCTGACTCTGGTTGCAGCCCAGGGAGTCGTCCTGTTGCCTGCGTGTCTTTCCTCCTTCCTTCCTACCCTGTTAGTCGGCTCGCTAGAGCAGCACTTCCTCAGACAGTCTGGGAGTAGGCTTTGTACAGGAAGGGCAGCAGGGGTTTTCAAGCAGCAGCAGTGGGGAGGGTTCACTCCAGGCAGCAACAGTGGCAGTGGCTGCTCTTCCTCAGGCAAGTGAGGGGTGGAGGGGGGACTTACACGCAAGGTGTGGCAGGGGTCCTCAGCTAACAGTTCCGTAGACCCCCTTAACCTTTCTGATTGGTGGCTGGATCGATCTTCTGGAATACTGCCAATCAGTTATCTGTTCCTACCCTGTTACCGCCGTTGCACTAACTCCCTCCCCCCAGGTATGTCTGATGGAGCATTCAGTGTATAAGATGCGCCCAGTTTTTTACCCTATTTTGGTGAGTAAAAAGGTGCATCTTATACTCCAGAAAATACGGTATGTCCAAAATGCGGTGTGGGTTCATGCAAGACAGTTGTGTACATGGCAGAAAATTGCCTTGCATGTTTTCATTGATCGAAAACGATCCTTACATGCTTTTAGAAACTATATTAAGTGCACAGCAGGATAGTTCAACTATGTTAAACTGGAACTAATTGCGTGTATTACATCTATTGGCAAGCAAAAGGTGAATTATCAGTAAATAAGCACACTGATGATATAAAAAAAACCCTTATTAATAAATGAACAGTTCTAGTTAAATGTATTGCTACAAGAGATACAGTTAGGTACTAATCATGCTGGCTGAGATTTTTTTCTAATTATATTCTAGTTGTGGAATATACAGACAAAGAGGATTGAGATTCACATTTATTTTTATTGATTTATTTATCCAAATTTTATGCTCCTCATCTCACCACGTGAGTACATCACTCCAAAGCATCAGTATTTAAACTCAGAGGACACTGTGTTACACAAAAAGGTTTGAACAGAAGCTTATGCATCAATCAATACATTATTAAATATTTCAGAAGAAGATAGGATTCTTTCCCTCCATCCCTAGAGCTACAGGTAGTCCTCAACTTACAGCAGTTCATTTAGTGACTCTAGGAAGTTACAACAGCACTGAAAAAAGTAACATGACCACTTTCCACACTTAGGACCATTGCGGCATTCCCGTGGTTATGTGATAAAAATTCAGGAGCTTGGCAACTGATTTGTGTTTATGACCATTGTCTTTTCCCAGGGTCATGTGATCACCTCTTGTGATTTTCTGGCGAGCAATGTCAATGGGAAAACCAGATTTACTTAACAACCATGTTACTAACTGAACAAATGAAAAACTGCAGAGATTCACTTAACAACTGGCAAGAAAAGTTGTAAAATGGAGCAAAATTCGGTTAAGAAATGTTTCACCTAGCAACAAAAATTTTGGGCTCAATTGTGTTTATAAGTTGAGGACTACATGTATTTGCAGTAGTTATAGACCATGGTTGGGGACTTCTTGGTCTATAATGCAGTGAGGAAGGGCAATACCGACTAACATTTCTGATTTGTGTTCTATCTGGTTATTAAAAGATCAGGCATTCAAGAAAGTACCTAATTGCATTTAATCTGTGTCTTTGATTTGATTTGATTTGCACTCTGAATATCCAGTGCATCTCAGGATATTATTGCAGAGAACAGGCAAACAATATTTATTGTGTTCTAGCATTTGCAAAACCTAATTGTACATGTATTTTCAATGCTTTTCATGTCATAAAAAAAGTCTTTAGAACATTTTAATGTTACTTTATCTATAGTTTTACTCTTGTTCAGATTTTTAAAAATCATTTATGTCAATAATTAAATTGTTATCATATAATTGTGTCATAAGAAATTATGACCCACTGAAAAATTCTTGATTTTTAATAAAGAATAATTTTAATTCAAATGCAATAGCCATTAATACATGAAGAAAAATATTTCAGTACTCATTGATATATTTTGTTCTTCTTCAAAGTAGTAAAAATAAGAAAATAAGGTAATATACGTTATCTTCTTCCTGTAGGTGAGAAGAGCAGATGGCGTGCAGATATATTTGAAAACCAAGCAGAAAATTCTGAAGAAGATTGCTCAGTGATATGGTAAGTATGCATACATTTCCCTTCTTTTAATACCAGTTGTATCTACCAAGAAAATATCATTATCTTCTAATGATGATGAGCAAATTAAAAGTGAAAAAGCTCTTTATAAGAATTTTACTCTAATTCAACATACATAATCTGTGGTTTTGCTGTCATTCTGGGTCTACGCAAAGATTTAATGTCAGAGTCATAGGGGTAGATATGTATTTTTCTCTTGAAAGGGCGGGGCACACACTTTGTATGGGTCCAGTTATATTTTTACAGCCTCTGAAGCCTCATAATATCTCATGACTGAGATACAGAAGTAAAACAACTCTTTGCAGTGACATTTCCCCCCATTTGTAGCATGGAACACTAATCTCTGCATCTCTGCCAGGTTATTAACTGTTTTAGTATTGGATTATTATTATATGCTGTTTTATTGCTGTTGTTAGCCGCCCCGAGTCTGCGGAGAGGGGCGGCATACAAATCCAATAAATAAATAATACTATTGGTTCCTTTTTTCTAAGGAACCTCAACAAATGTCTAAAATCAACTGAAAAATTCAATTCAACAACCTTTGCAAGCCAGCTTATTTTTTTTAAGTAAAAGAAATGGAAGAATGGGTATGATATATGAATGACCGCCTGCTCTTGTTGTATTCTTACATTAATGGTGCTGTTAACACTGACTTACTGATCTGTTTGAGAGTAAGTTCAGGTAATAGACCACTGTTTGAACAGCAGCAGCTGGTAACAGAGAGTTGAATGGATTGAGGGTTTGCAAGACCTGTTTATAGTTAATTGAATGTTCTTGTGAACATGAAAAATTGGCTCATCTGTATGCCATAAAATCAATTATACTGAAGTCTAAAAGAACTAGGATGTGTACCAACAGTACCATGATGGCAAAACCCTGGCACATGAAGCCATATTGGTGGGCATACAAGCTCAGGTCCGGCGTCTGTGCATATGCTGGCCAGCTGATTTTTGGGCCTTTGGGCCCACTGGGAGTCCAGAAACAGGCTATTTCCAGCCTCTGGAGGATGTGGGGAAGGCCCGTTTTTTGCTCTCATCAAGTTCAAGAGCCTGGGAAGAGCTAACGGCTTTCCCCCCTCCCATCTCCCAAGGCCCTTTGGAGGCTAGAAACGGCCCATTTCCCAACTTACTCGAAATAGGCCATTTCTGGCCTCCGGAGGACCTCTGGAGGTGTGGGGAAGGTCTTTTTTCGCCCTCCCCAGGCTCCTAGAAAGGCTTTAAAACCTGGGGGGAGGGAAAAATGAGGATATCACCGTGTGCCAGGACCGGGGATGTGTAAATGCATAGGGGGTAGGGGACCACATGGAACTATGGATGTGGGCACGCATGCACATGACCCCCCCTCACTCCCCACTTTTGGCACATGACCCAAAAAACATTCACCATAACTGCTCTAGTATCTTTATACATATCTTAAGTTATTTTTAAAAATCCTTTGAACTAATTATTTTGAATTCCACCAATAATATTTGTAGGGCTGAGAACTGAAGTTTGTCCTTATTCTTGAAATTTAAGCCTGTAATTCTGGTATACAGTTTGTATTTTCTTTTAGTCTGGAGGTATTTGGATTTATAAATTAGTGGCTGAAACACCAGGTGTCCCTAGTGCTCTAACTCTTTTATTAACTATCCCCTTTTTTTCTTTACTTCCAATATCAATCTAAAAATAGCTGTTAATTAGCAACGGAACTTGTATACAATTATTGGATTTGTAATATATTGTTTCTATTGTTGCTTTGAGCTGCCCCGAGTCTGCGGAGAGGGACGGCATACAAATCTAAATAATAATAATAATAATAATAATAATAATAATAATAATAATAATAATAATAATAATAATATGTTGTAATATGAAATACCCTCTTCTTCAAAAGTTTGTGTTTAATTCTACATCCTGCCCAGGAAGAAGATGAAGATATCATGTGACTGGGTATCAGTACTAAAAAAGAGTTTTGTAATTTACTCAAAATAATTTATTGAACACAAAATCTAGTAATTTAGCACTGTTATAAATATGGTTGGAAAATATTTTGTAGTTAAACAAGTAGTAATGGGCTGAAAAGTCATGTTTCTAACTATATCTTTTTAAATTTCAGTTTATAAATACATGTCGCCAGGAAAAGTTATTTTCAAATTTTTTAGTGCTCAAACTTGTAAATCTGAGGCTGAGAGATAATATTGTGTTTAATGCTACTGATGAATTCATAAGTGAAACAACAAGTTTTTATTTCTCACCTTGTATGCTACTTACTCTACTACTTCGTTTGGTTAAAACTTATAATACTACTTTAAATGAATGTAAAATATAGAATTATGGAAATAATTCTGGAGCTATTTGGAATTATAAATTAGCACATCTTTTACTTGACAACAAATTGAAAAAGTAATATACAAATTTGTCTTCACATAATCTGAATCTTATACAAATTTGAAGGCTGCTTATTGAATTTATATCCAATGGATGGGTTTACTAAGTCTAGCTCTATTTCGTTTTTCTTATATCTAGAATTGAGTAATAGAACTTTATTCTGTTTCTTAAAATTCGTTGTAACATTTAGCTGTGTGTGCAGCTAGCAGTTGGGTCCCTCAGGCACATTATAGGTCAGCATTTCCAAAGCCTGAATGTTGTAAATTAGGAATCATATTTTATGTACAAGTAAATTCCAGTTTCCAAATTATGAGTTTGCTATATCAACAAATACTTCATTTATTGCAGCAAAGGGAAAATAATTGCTCAGTGCAATATTTATTTTGATACATGGCCAACTGATGTTACTCTTGCATAAATGGGTTTCTTTCCTGTTAACTCTAATGCTTTTCAGTTAATGTCTAGGAAATAGCTCAAGCACAAGCAAAATTTCATGTTTTATCGTTGTCTTCCATTATGAGAATTGCCTTGGATATTGTTAGACTTAAAGTTTGGATCCTTTCTTCCTTTTTTTTTTGAAGGTATACTTCTACACACAGTAAACTAAGTATTAGATATAAGTCCCCGAAAGTTTCCCTATCTCTGATAGGCAAACCATTGTTCAAGCATAGGTGCCACATTCCATATTATTATTATTATGATTATTATTATGATGATGATGATGATTATTATTATTTTTATTATTACTACTCCTACTACTACTACTACATGTATTATTATTATTATGTCAGTACAACACAGCCAACAAGATCACTATGCTGGATTTCGTATTTCATCACCAGTCGGGCACTTCCCAAGCACCTGGGACTGCGTGATGTAGCGGCGAATTATGTTTGCCGATCCCAGTAAATTGGCCTTTTGCAATAGACAGATGGAGATTTTGTCAATTCCAATGGTTTTCAAATGTCTGCTGAGATCCTTTGGCACTGCGCCCAGCGTGCCAAGTACCACTGGGACCACTTTCACGGGCTTATGCCAGAGCCGTTGCAGCTCGATTTTTAGATCTTCATATTTCACTAATTTCTCTAGCTGCTTCTCCTCAATTCTGCTGTCTCCTGGGATTGCGATGTCGATGATCCATACTTTCTTTTTCTCCACGATCACAATGTCTGGCGTGTTATGCTTCAGAATTCGGTCAGTCTGAAGTCGGAAGTCCCACAGTAGTTTTGCTTGCTCATTTTCGACCACTTTTTCGAGCTTATGATCAGTTCTTTGCCACTGATAAATGGTAGTTCCGGCACAAGTTCCAGTGGATCATTTGTGCCACAGCATCATGTCTATGCTTGTAGTCAGTCTGTGCGGTCTTTTTGCAGCAGCTGAGTATGTGATCGATTGTTTCATCTGTTTCTTTACAGAGTCTGCACATTATTATTATTATTATTATTATTATTATTATTATTATTATTATTATTATTATTATTATTATTATTATTATTAAGATTTGTATGCCTCCCCTCTCTGAAGACTCGGAGTGGCTCACAACAACAAAACAGTACAAATCCAATGATTAAAAACAATTTAAAACCCTTAATATAAAAAACAGTCATACATCTCAGACAAAGCATACATAAAACTTATACATACATAAAACATAAAAATTATGCTACTTTATTTTCTAGATGCATTATTTGTTAATTGTGCTACATTGAATCACAAGTTGTGAGATGATACTCAGCATATTCTATAGGTCCAGAGTTTAATGACCTTACTTGCTACTTTGCTCCGGTGAACAGTGAACTAATATGTGATAAACTAGATTCAAATCTAGGATCATAGAGTTCTGATTTATTCTAATGAGAAATAAAATGCAGAAATCCATTTTTCTTTTGTCCTTATGTGATATTTCAAATTGTAGGAATAAAAGTTTATGTTTGCCTGTTTTCCCGGAATGAGTTTAGAACTGGGAGGAAGAAAATATATTATTTGACTTGTGCTTCATATTATATGTATAATAAAATTGGGGGGGGGGGGGGCTTTTCCCCTTCAAAGAGAAAGACAAACTAGAAGATTAAGATAGATATTCCTTGAGTCAAGCTTAATGACATTTTAATTCACAACACACTGATAATCAGTACGCAAATGATACCCAGTTATACATCTCCACCCCATGCCAATTCAGTGAAGCCGTGGATGTGATGTGCCGGTGCCGGGAAGCTGTAAGGTCTGGATGGGGGCCAACTGGCTGAAGCTCAACCCAGACAAGGCCGAATGGCTGTGGGCATTTCCTCCTAAGGACTATTTGATCTGTCCTTCCATTGTTCTGGGGGGAGAAACATTGATCCCCTCAGACATGGTCTGCAACTTGGGTGTCCTGGACCCACAGGGTCCTTGCTCACCATCTCTCGGCTGTGGCCAGGAGGACCTTTGCCCCGGTTTGCCTGGTGCACCATCTGCGGCTCTATTTATACCAGGAGGCTCTGCGCACAGTCGTTCAGGCCCTCATCACCTCCCATCTTGATTATTGCAACACGCTCTACATGGGGATACCCTTGAAGAGTGTTCGGAGTCATGGTGCACCTCGGTACACCTATATAACACCAATACTTCGCAAGCTGCACTGGCTTCCTATTAGTCTCCAGGCACAATTCAAGGTGTTGGTTATTACCTATAAAGCCCTATATGGCTCAGGGCCAGATTATCTACGGGACCATCTCTTTCCACATACCTCCCAGAGACGAATTAGAGCAGACAGAGTTGGCCTCCTCCAGGTCCTGTCAGCTAAGCGAGGCAGGTTGGCGGGACCATGGGGAAGGGCCTTTTCTGTTGCTGCCCCAGCTCTATGGAATCAAGTCCTTCCCGATGTCCAGACTGCTCCCACCCTGCTGGTTTTCCATAATGCTATGAAGACCTGGCTATGTCGGCAGGCCTGGGGCCCTAAATCAACAACTAGCTTGACCATGTGTATGAATCTGTATGAATGGCAAGTATGCGTGTTGTTGAGTTTTTCTATTATGAGTTTTAATTAGGATTTTAGAGATTAGATTGTATTTTTGACTTCTTTTTAGTTTTTGTAATTTATATTGTTGTAAGCCACCTTGAATCCTTTGGGAGTAGGTGGCATAGAAGTCAAATTAAATAAATAAATAAGTAAGTAAACAAACAAACAAATAAATAAATACTACCTCCTATTTCAGGGGCATTCTTCACTATTGTCTCCAACTTCAATTTGTAAGAGAATTAAATCTCCCACTGATTATGTTGCCTTTCCGGTAATTAAAAGGCAAAAATGAGCAGGGGCAGGGAATAAATATTTTATTTCATTTGCTGGCTGCAGAACTTGGTGGTTAGGCAATTTGGCCTTTCTTTGGGAGATAGACCAATCTTACACAAGATAATCAGATTCATACTTTGCTACAAAATCATAAAATACAAAATGATTTCACTGGGGTTTACAGTGGCAAGGAGAAAGTGGAGAGTGGAGAAAAGTGCTTAAAAAAGAATCAATCAAAAGGTAAAAAGTGAATTGACGGGAAGATATTAGAGAAATTTGGGGGAAACTACACAAATAATAGATTTAAAAATGGGCAAAAGACTCGAGAGAGAAAAGCTTTTTTGTATTTCATTTTTTACAACATAAAAAATTGCAACACAACAATGTTGCATATTGATATGGAAAATACCTTCATTACCTTCACACACACAAGGTCAGTGTGTGTATGGAGGAATTAAGGAATTAAGCCAATTCCTTCAGCTTTCCTGCCTGCTAATTGACTTCTAGATCAGTGGTCACCAATTGGTAGTGCATGGACCACTGGTGGTCCATGAAAAAAGGTTGGTGGTCCACAGAAAACTTATTTGTATTTTTATATTGCACTAAATAGAATTTATCTTTTTAAAAAAATCATATCAGTGGTTTGCAGGATTTAAAATTATAAATTTAGTGGTCCCTGAGGTCTGAAAGGTCTGGTGATCCCTGTTCTAGATGATGACATTTTCCCTGCATTGCTGCATTGGTCACAGATTGCAAAATTTTAACGGCAGTTACTTGTTTAAGGAGTCTGAGTTTACAATTCATGATAACAATGGCAAGAATGATAACTTAAGAGGCTTCTGTTTTTAGAAACCTTTTGTTATTTTCAAATTAAATATGTCTGAAATCTCTGTACATGAATATTTTAGACTGTTGCCTTTTTTGGAATAGTAGCACATTATTTTATCCCATTTTGTCTGGAGGAAGTAGTCTCCACTGCTCTCATTGTATTAACATAGTAAAACATAGTCATTATTTAAAAATCAGCTACTCTTAAATTCTAATCAGGCAGTCTAAATGCAATTTGTGTTTTGGAGATAAGCCTTGGTTTCTAACATTCAACTTTTAATATCTACTTAATTGATTTAGACAACTAAAAGAGCTAACATGAACCCTTCATTTAATGCATCAGGATTTAATAGACTTTTAATGTGGTAGGCAAAATTGGAGTCAGAATAACAGACAAAATCTATTGTAGCTACATTACTTAAGCTGATTGGCATAAATTGTGATTTGTTACTATTTATATCATTTAAGTCATTGTATAGTTAGATATTCTGGATAATGGACAGTTTCATTGTTATTTCAGTGGGAATATTTGAATTGAATCAGGTAAATAGAATTGAATCAGGTAAATGGGTTCTATGGGTTGGAAAAAAAAACACTATTGTTTTTGTAATTTTGTCCACCATCTATAATGCTAGTAGTTAACATGATAGTAATGTTTACGCTCTCTAAATTTTAATACTGTTCTGTTGTAAACATTGTAAACCTAAGAATCGTCTATTTTAGAAATGAATTGTGCTGTGAAGTTTTTACCTATTTTGCAATTTTCTCTGAGATTTTGAAATTTATTTCCAAGGTTGGCAGTGCTTATGTTCGATTAATAGACTTAGAGGGAAAGAAAACATTTTACCAGTTCTAAATAGCTTCAGCAGCTGCAGGCTACTTTTAGACCTTACCTTCCACTTATATATTTTCAATGCTGTTAAGACTTGCAATTTGTCTTAATAACCTTCTCTCAAATAAGCTTGCCCATAGGGTAACAATCTAATCACAAAATCTTTTCTACTGCTTTCAAAAGTCAGGGAGGTGATTGGGCAATGAAGGGATCTTTTCTGTTATGATGTTGGTCTTTGCAGTCCTTTTTCTGGCATTCACAGATGCTATTTTAGTGCCAAGTCTTCTGTGTTTCCGGGCCCTTTGAAAATTTTGCCGTTTTGTTGTTCTGCTATGTTTTATTATTTTAATTGTTATAGTTTTTAAATGTCTTGAGGATTTCATTTTAAAAATCTGTGTTATAATATTAATTAGAAGAACCATTCCTGGCTTTTCAACTACATCCAAGGGAAAAAATATATATTCGTTTTGGACATAATGTGAACAGCAGTGCTTAACATTTCAAACACCACTATTGTCACTTGGCAATCCTGGTAATATGGTATGCTGTATGTCAGTTAAGAACTCATTTTTGGTTTAAAAGCTTGGTTTAAAGCAGGGATCCCTGAACGTAACAGAATACTGTACAAAACTAGATTTATAATCCTGCGCCTAGAAAGCTTAGAACTACGCTGCCTTAAACATGATCTAAGTATTGCCTACAAGATCATATGCTGCAATGTCCTGCCTGTCAATGACTACTTCAGCTTCAACCACAACAACACAAGAGCACATAACAGATTCAAGCTCAATATTAACTGCTCCAAACTTGACTGTAAAAAATATGACTTTAGTAACAGAGTTGTTGAAGCGTGGAACTCATTACCGGACTCCGTAGTATCATCCCCAAACCCCCAACATTTTACCCTTAGACTGTCTACGGTTGACCTCTCCAGATTCTTAAGACGTCAGTAAAGGGCGTGCATAAGTTCACTAGAGTCCCTTCCGACCCCTGTCCTATAGTCTCTCCTATATCCCATATATCTTCTCTTCTATCCCTTTATCTTTCTTCTATTCTCTCATTGATTTATTTTATCCTATACTCTCTCTTCTATTCCTTCTCTGATTTTATTTCCTGGAAGGTGTCCTCTGCTACCTTCATTGTGTATTATTGTGTATTGGACAAATTAAATAAATAAATAAAACTTTAAGACTTGTGGACTTCAACTCCCACAATTCTCCAACCAGCATAGCATAGCTGGCTGGAGAATTCTGGAAGTTGCAGTCCACAAATCTTAAAGTTGCCAAGTTTGAAGACCTCTGGTTTAAAGTGAATTTACTATTTTAAATAGTTCTTGGTGGGATTTTCAATCAGTTGCAGATGGACATGGTTTTTTAAACAGCGGCATTAGCAGAATTTTTGAACATGTATTCTTTTCTCATGAAGGCATGGTCCTAACTCAGTCTAAAAGTTGGCAGTGAAGAGTAATTCAAAGGTGAAAAGTAATGTGTCTTGTAATTATTTAGAATTCAAGATAGTTGAATTGCCTTCATTTAATTGCAGAAAATTTAAATAATCTCAAACATTTATTTAAAATAAAATAATTTGATTTTTTCCCCTTGATAATCATTTTCTTGCGCTAGGGCAGTAATTATTATTATTATTATTTGTTATTTTATTATTTATTAGATTTGTATGCCGCCCTTCTCTGAAAACTTGGGGCGGTTAATGTAATGGTGAACCTTTTTCAGTTCGCGTGCCAAACGTTTTTTTTGGGGGGGGGTTGTTGCGTGCACGTGTGCCCACAGCCATATTCCATATGAATCCAATAAATAAATAAATAAATAAATGTGGCCACACATGCATGTGCATGGGGCTTCCCTCCTGGCATGTAATGGCATACCCGTTTTTTGCTCTCCCCAAGCTTCAGAGCCTTTCTTAGGAGCCTGGGGAGGGTGAAAATGGCTCCCCCCCCCCCGGAGGTCCTTCAGAAGCTGGAAACCTTCTGTTGCCCAACTTCCATTTGAAATTCCATTTTTGGCTCTCCCCAGGCTTCAGAGTCTTTCTAGGAGCCTGGGAAGGGAGAAAGCTGCCTTTCCCACCCCCTGGAGTCCAGAAGTGGCCCATTTTTCAACTTGTGGCATGCGTGGCATAAGTTCACCATCATCATGGCGCTAGGGCTTATCATGTGTTCCTATTCATAATCCAGATGGGGTGTCTAAAGTAAGCATTAACAGAAATCAGAAATTGTGCTGCGGGCTCTGTAAGTAGTCCTCAATTTATAACAGTTCAAAATTACAATGGCACAAAAAAGTGACTTATGGCAGTTTTTCACATGACCATGGCAACATCCCCATGGTCAAGATTCAGATGCTTAGCAATTGACTCATGATTATGATAGTTCCTATGTCCCACAGTTATTTGTTTATTTAATTACATTTCTATGCCGTCCAACTCCCTAGGGACTCAGGGCGGCTGAGTTATGTGATTTCCTATTGCGACCTTACAAGCAAATTCAACATGGAAGCCAGATTTATTTAATTTTTTAAAAAATATATATTTTTATTGATTTTGTAGATATGGTTACATAAAACAAACATAAAACAGTGCACAGTGCGTACGCCCATCACCCGACTGACAATAACCATCACCACCACCGCCAATTGTGAGGGGTTCAAATATTTACTAGTTTATTTTTTTTTTATTTCCTTAGCTCTACTTTGCATTTGTTATTATTAAAAGAGTGATTGGAGTTTATTTTTCACATTTTCATCACAGATTCTACTCAGCATATAACCTTTCACCTTATTCCGTCGTGCCATCAGCTTCTCCAATTTATTTTCATCAAAGTTGTTTAATCTTATTTCCATGATTTCAAAATGAATGTGATCCGCCAGATTTATTTAATGACTGTGATACAGACTTAACAACTACAATTTATTTATTTATTTTTAATAAAATATAATCTTTATTGAAGTTAAATGGGGGAGGGGATACAGGAAGCAAAAGGACTATGTAAATATTAGTACAAATCTGTATGAATTTAGAGTATGCAGTTATAAAACAAAATACACACTTACATAAGGGAAGAAAATAAAGAGGAAAAGCTAAAGAGAGAGAAAGGAAAAGAGAGAGAAAGGGGGAGAAAGAGAGAAGAAGAAATTGATTGATTGGATTTATATGCCTGCTGCCCCTCTCCGAGGACTCACTTAACAACCATGGCACAAAAGATTGTAAGTTGTCTCATTTAACAACAGAAATCTTTGGCCTCTACTGTAACCGTAAGTTAAGGACTACCCAAACTTTTTTGTTTGCATTTTTCTATGTTGTGAGCTACTTTGAATCCTTGGAGAAGGGCGGCATATGAGTCCAATAAATAATAAATACTATGGGATTTAGTATAGGGTTATATTTGACTTTTACTGAAATAAATCTTTGCAGGTTGCTGTTTCATGTACTGCTGGAGGCAACCAGGCTAGCTGTGTAAATAAAGAATCTTACAGTATTATCTTCCCCCTTTTCTTGTATACAATTGTATAGAATTGTATAAAATTGTACTTGTTCATTTGGGTGTGTAATATATTAGACTCTTAAAGGAAGTTTCTCGTGGCTTTCCTTTCTGGTTGCAACCATCTGAGTCCTCAAAATCTTTGTTGGGATTTTAATGTGGGACGTAGCATAGAAGCCGCTATGGAAAGAAAGGGACCAGAACATTTTCTCTATTGAATTCCTCAACTTAATGTTCCCTGGGAATTCAAACCAAGTTCAGCTTCCATGTTGAGTTCCACTCTTACCACATTGTACTCCCACTGAGATAGGGAGCTTTATTTATTCCCTTTTTTGTTGCTTTTCTTCTTTTAAATTATCTTCTTACCAGCAGTAGTTTCTAAGGGGGGGGGGGAACAATATGCGAAAATGAATTTTTAAATTGGGACCCTAGAAGTTCTTGATTTTCAAGCTCTAGTCCCATCACTATCTTTTCTCCACCTACAAATATTAATGTGTATTACAAATAGATGTAATGATGGTTGTGTGTGTGTGTGTACGTAACATTTTTTGCTGATAACGAAAAGGAAGGGCAACTAGTATAGATCTATTTCCAGGTATTTTGCTCTTGTCAGTTAGGCATACCCTTATCGGGATTTGAACCTGGCCAGTCTGCCTGCAAGGCAGTAGCTTTAACCTCTAGGCCACAGGTTCTCCTCCTGTTGACAGAAACACACACACATGAAAATGGGACTACATAATACAGGAGACGCTGTTTCTTATATATTGTCTATGTGTAGAGAAAGGATTTGATTCTAAGCAGGCATTGTTTTTGTATACTGTCAGCCGCCCCAAGTCTTCGGAGAAGGGCAGCATACAAATCTAATAAATAATAATAATCTCAATTTTATTTTTTTCATCGACATCCTTTTTACCTTTCATGAATCGAGGGAATCATTTTTGAAACTAGGAGACTTTTCCATCAGTGTAGTGCCAATGGTTGTGAGTCTTCACTTTTTTCTTGAGCAGTAAATCATGTAGAAATCCTACAAGACCAACGAAGGTTTTCTGAAGCTTACCCTTCGGCTCATGAAGACAGGAAGAATTAAGTGACTGGAGCTGACACCCACTTTGTTTTGCCACATTATTTTCCTGCATTTTCCAGATTGTTGCAACAAGTCAAAGTTCAGTGCATTTATATTCCAGTTCTGTGACTTTCAGTAAAACTGTATTGTGAGTGGCTGCTTTGTTTTGGGGGAGCATACTAAATACATTTCAAATATTTACAAATTTTAATATGCACATTTCCTGAGGGTTAGTGGTTTCAAGTTTCCTTTATATACCTGATATAATAAACCTACCTAGGATATGAAATACTATATATACTCACAGTTGACTTGTTAATGTGCTTGTTAATATGAAGACCCAGATTATTGGGGGCCTTATGCTGATTCTGTAAACTGCTTACAGTATCCTAAGATTTTTTAAAAATCCTTGTATCCTAAGATTTTTATTAATATTGATTGTTTTTTCATTGCTTATTTGACCCCTATGGCAATCATTAAGTGTTGTACCACATGATTCTTGACAAATGTATCTTTTTCTTTTATGTACACTGAGAGCATATGCACCAAGACAAATTCCTTGTGTCTCCAATCACACTTGGCCAATAAAATTCTATTCTATTCTATTCTAAACTGCTTAGAGAAGGCTGTAGAATACTCTGAAGGGGTATATTAGTCTAACTTTCACTCCTGCTTTTACGATTTTTCCTGAACCTGAGATGCGGTGACTTAGCTGGGCTTGTCTACCAAACAGTTGGCAATTTGAGACCCAAATACTGTATGACAGATTAAGGTACTATTCTTGTCCCAGGTCCCATCAAGCTAGCAATTTGAAAGTGTGCAAATGTGAGTAGAAAAATAGGTACCACCTTGGTGGGAAGGTAATAATGTTCCATGCACCTTAGTGTGTAGTCATGTTGGCCACATGACCACAGAAGCATCTTTGAACAATGTTGGCTCTTTCAGCTGTGTATCGAAGATTTATTTATTTATTATTTAGATTTAGATTTGTATGCTGCCCCTCTCCGCAGACTCGCCATAGAGTTGGACATGACTGGACCAGAGAAAACTGTACCTTTTATTTTGGGCTGTTAAACATTGTTATCAGTGACTTGGATGATGAAGTTTGTGGGGCTTACCAAGTTTGCAGGTAGAAGAGGGAGAGATTCAAAGTGGAAAGATAAGATTCAGAAAGTTCTGGAGAATCTTAGACAGTGGATTTTAATGAATCTGGAGAAACAAACTGTTCTGCCTCTGGACAAGAAAAAATGCACCATGAATGATTAATGGAAGAGACTTGATATAACAGTAATATTTTTGGAAGGATCTGGGTTTACTCTTCAGTCACAACTTAAACATAAATCATGTGAGGATGTTTTCGCGTGGGAGATTATCCGTACTGAAGGAGCGGGTCCAGCAGTCACGTGGGTTGCTTGCTGTCCAATCCACATAGGACAAAGCCTTGTCTTTAAAAATATTGCTGGATCCACCCCTTCCCCAGAATTTGCTCGGTCCTCCTACCGGCAGGACGTGTGGTGGCTCAGCTCCTCTCAAAAACACCTTCCCTCTTCACTCTCTCTCTCCCTCTGCAAATTCAACAGATAAGTAAAATCCCTTACTATTGCCTTTCTTCTTCGAAGCTTTGACTTCGTGCCAGCTCTACTGGGCTCGGCACCAAAAGGGAGAAGCCGTGGTGCAGCTAAAGCTACAAGTTTTGCAATCACCTTGCTTGCGCCGCTGCCGGATTGCATTTACAAGTAAATCTACTCGGCTGGGAGGTTATTATTGTGGCCCTTCTTTTTCCCATCAAAACCTGCCAAAAATGGGCAAATCTTGCATGTGCGAGCATTCTCATGTGAGATTTCGCTTGCGCAGGAACCAAATTTCACAAGTGTACACACATGCATGCATCAGGGGCATGGAGATGTGTGTGCATCTCAGTTTCCTCCGCCTGAACCCTGATTCCAGTTGTATCGGCTTCAACCCATTATTTACTTACTTATTTATTTATTTATTAGATTTGTATGCCGCCCCTCTCCGAAGACTCGGGGCGGCTCACAACAGCAATAAAAACAATATAACAGTGGAACAAATCTAATATTAAAAACATATAAAACCCTATCATTACTTAAAAACCAAACAGCAACATTCATACCAAACATAAAACAAAGTAGAAAAAATAGCCTGGGGGAAAAGTGTCTCAACTCCCCCATGCCTGGCGGTATAAGTGAGTCTTAAGTAGTTTACGAAAGACAGGAAGAATTATTCCAGTGGAGGGAATTCAGGGTTGAACCTGGTAGATTTATGCTAGATACAAATATAAAAAAGCTTTTGAGCAGAACAGATGATAATGCAAGCAAGGGTGTATGTGGTAGCCCAACATCTTAGCTGGCCTTTAATTACTGACTGTTGTCCTTGCATCATTCTGATTTTACCCTGGTTCTAATGTCTTTTATATGTAGTTTGGATTCTTCTTTGCAGCTGTTACTATAACAGGCCACTATGTCACACGTTAATGCATTTTGAGATGCTGATTCAGGCACATTAGGTGTGCTTTCCCAAGTGGAAATCAAGCAGGAAAGCAATTGACTTCAGTGTTAGCTTACTTCAGTGTGCAAAATATTTATTTTGTTGTTTTATATTTTCTGAATTTCCCCTTTAAAAAAGGGGGAAGTGTCATAGAATAACTCTTAAAATTGAAACTAAACAAATGCAGGTTTCCTCGCTTAGGGCAAATTCCCTATTGAGGGATTGATTATTTTAATCTAAGAATTTGCTTTGTATGAAAAAGCAAAGGCTATTGTGATTTCTGCAATAAATGCTTCTTCCCACATAAACTATTTGAACATTTTCCTGCTGAAACCATCAGAACACATTTACCATTATATTGTGAGATTGATCTAGTTGTATCCTGTTTCCCATTTACATGTTTACCTGAAATAGCTACTTTTGTTAAAAGATCAAAGTAATGTCTTATCCAAAGAAAATAACCTCTCTAATACTAGAAACAACGGAGGAAATATTACACCACATTGAAGCTGGTGAAAGGTTCTTAGCCCTAAGACAGTGATGGTGAGCCTTTTTGTCGTTGTGTGCCAAAAGTGTGTGAGTGCATGCGCAACAGCACCCACAATGCAATGGGAAACCCCGCATGGGCATGTACCCCCCCCCACGCATGCATGCATCCCCTATTCATACGGCCCACTCCCCCGTGCTCCATTTTGGGCTTCAAAACCCTCCTATACCAAGCCAGTGTGGCTGTTACTGCTTCCCGGTTGGCGCACCTCTTACCGCAACCGCTTCCTGGCCGGTTGGTCTCCATGAGTGAGGAACTGCACTCTCTTCCGATCCTCTGGGACAGCTCGCTTCCCTGATTGTGATTTTTCTGGCAGAGAGGGAAGGAAGTCCTGGCCCACACTCTTGCAGGAGTGCAGCAGTGTGTGAGAACCACCATTGCCAGGGGGTGAGGAGGCTGCAGCGGTAAGGACAGGTGGGCAACTCCTCCATATATCACTCTCCCCAGTCAGGAGTATCTCCCCTGGCTTTAAGTCTTCGGAGAGGGGTGGCATACAAATCTAATAAATTGAAAATTGAATTGAATTTAAAGAGCTCTAGAGGTGGATCCCCCTGCCTCCGCCCCTAGTATACCCTAAGTCCAGAAAAGTTCCTGACCAGGCTGATGGGGCCAGATGAACACATGCTCTTCCACTCAGCAGCTCTCCAGGGGAACCAGGCATAGCCAAAGCACCAACTGCCAAAGCAGATCCGCATCAGCATCTCCCTGCCTGGGAAGGGGCAACACTTCCCCAGACAACTTCCCTCCCACGCAGAAGTGTCAGGAAAGCGTCTCCCTCAGCATGGAAAGTTGCTCTTGGTGATGTGCAGTCCTTAAAAAGAGGATGGGGCCAAGGAGGAGATGAGGCTGCTTGGAGGGAAGCCACCTTCCTCTTTTAAAGAGGAATTATTTGCTTTTACATTGATTCCTATGGGATTCCTTCCCCACTGGAGGCCTGGGACTGTGCAAGAAGCCCGCCCAGGTGTGGAAGGAGGGAAACCCTGTCCAGCCTGTCCTTCCTACCGCATCCCCACACGCACCATTTTGGTACTAGCAGAATTCCATGAAGCCTCCTGGAACTAAAAACAGGCCAGGGAAGGGAGCGCCGCAACCCCGCAAACCCTATTTTTGTGCTAGCAGAGTTCCCTGAAGCTCCTGGAATTTAAAATGGGCCATGGAGGGCATCACACCACCTGCATACATGTGCACATGAACCCCACCCCCCATGCATGCACGAACAACCTCACCCCCGCAGAAGTGCTTGCATCTCTTGGCCAAAATCCAAAAATCAGCTAGCTGGCGGGAGGCACAGACGTATGTACTGTGAAGCTGACCTGGATGTCGGCTCACGTGCCCGCAGGGATGGCCCCATGTGCCACCTGTGCCATAGGTTTGTCATCACGGCCCTAAGACATTCTTTTCACTTGGACAACTCTACTGGGCCCGACATAATAAAGATTTCTAATAAAATTCATAGTGATTTGATGCATTCTGCTTCTTTCTGCTATGAATACCAGGCACGTTAGAAATCTAGCTGTTGGGAAAATGCTTTTGCTATATACACAGAGAGAGCAGGAACAAAATATAGTTGAGTAATGTAGTGCTTGAGAATAGTGCTCTAAAAACATGTGTCAATGTTTATGGGCTACAGGGGGCTACAAAATTTGATATCATGCTCGAAAATTCATTTTTTTCCTGGTTCAATGTCTTGCTTTATGTGAATTGTTTAAAGTGAGATTTGCAGGAAACATATAAAAAAATGAAATTAATTAATAAATACATTTGATATCCTTGGAAGTGCAGTATGACTGCATAAAATGCAAAACCTAATGTAGACAGAATTAATTATGACACGTTTGGAGACTTGTAGTAATAGTGCCAGGAGGGTGTAAAATCCATAGAGAGAGTAACTGTAGCGCTAGGGTGATACTTGAGTCATACTGAAAATAATTTCATAGAGTTTTTATGATCTATGAGGATGGACAGACTTCCTAACTACTTCTTCCTAACTTGCTATTAAAAGCTACCAGAATTGATTTAGAGATAAAGACTTTGGAGGAATAAATGCCTCTTGCAAGGATACAAAAAGTAGTGATGAAGCCTTTGTTAAAGAAATCAAATTTAGATTGACTAGATTGAGATAATTATTTTGAGAAACATCAGATGTAGCAATTGAAGATTGAGAAACATATCATTTTCCATTTGCTTGCTTGCTTACTTCTGATTCAAAAGAAAATGTTATCTAGCAAAGGCTGCTACAATCAATTGGATCAGAGGATTTATTTAGATAGCAGACAGATCTTTGACATGAGTTGTCATTGAGGGTATCCTTTGGTACAAGAGTGGTGAGTGAAGGAGACAAGCAATCAAGGGAATGTACTCTTTTTCTGTCTTAGTTTTTACCAAATAACTTTTCAAGTCAAGCCAGCTACAAATATTAGACAGTCATGCCATGCCATGCCTGATATAATCCTGATATTTCAGCATGCAGGCTGCACAGTATTTTTCTTGAGGCTCTTATCTGGGCCTTTTACAGTGGTACCTCTATCTATGAACTTAATGCATTCCCTGACCAGGTTCTTAAGTAGAAAAGTTTGTAAGAAGAAGCATTTTTTCCCATAGGAATCAATGTAAAAGCAAATAATGCGTGCAATTGGGGAAACCACAGGGAGCGTGGAGGCCCTGTTTCCTTCCAGGAGATTCCTAGAAAGGCCCCACGGAGGCTCCTCCCTGCCTTTTCCAGTTACAGTTTCGGAGGCTCGGGTTTGTAAGTGGAAAATGGTTCTTGAGAAGAGGCAAAAAAAATATTGAGCGCCTGGTTCTTATCTAGAAAACTTTGTAAGTAGAGGCGTTTGTAAGTAGAGGTACCACTGTATTGTTTTCCCTCTCTCAGATCAATATATATCTTAACAATTCATGGTTTAAGTGTTTCCATTCTGTTTTGTAAATCTGTTCAGAAGAGCTGTCTGTACTAGGGTAATTTAACTACTGGTGAAAGGATGTAATATGGGCTTTTAGGTTCATAAATTTTGACTATCTAGAAAGTAATAGACCTACTATTCAGTTTAACTGCAGATTGCCTCAATAGTGCATTTAGCTATGAACTTGCAGTCCCTGTTCCAAAAACCCTCTGTAAATGTAGAACTTTTTGCTTTAGACTTTTCAGTGTCTAAAACAAAAATACCTTACTCAAAATACCTTACTCCGCCAAGCTTGAAATTCTTGGTTTAGACAACTTACAACTCCGTCATCTCCGTTCCGACTTAATTATAGTTCATAACATCATATACCAAAATGTCCTACCTGTTAACGACTACTTCACTACTTCAACCGCAACAACACACGAGCATGAAATCGATTTAAACTAAATGTCAACCACTTCAAACTTGACTGCAAAAAATACGACTTCAGCAACAGAGTAATCAACGCCTGGAATGCACTACCTGATTCTGTGGTTTCTACTCCTAAACCCAAAACCTTTAGCCTTAGACTATCTACAATTGACCTCTCCCCCTTTCTAAGAGGTCTGTAAGGGGCGTGCATAAGCGCACCACTGTGCCTACCGTCCCTGTCCTATTGTCTTCTTTTGTTACTTTTTATCATTACTTATCTAATGTTTTATTTGTATAAATTACCACCCTATAATTGTTTGATAAAATAAAATAAATAAATATATATATATCTCTGTATGTAAGGTACTTCAGGGGAAATTAATTTGACATGATCTGAGGGTTAATTTCTACTTTAACTTTTAGAAGGTTTTGATATATTCAGCAGCAAAAATTATTGAGCCCTTAATTATATTTCTTATAAGGAGAAAGGAAAAAACTGGTCTATTAAAATTAGTTTAGATCGTGTGAAAAATGCCATACAGAATGTTCCTTATTAGAGATACAAGGTAGGAATCAGTGAACATACTGTATGAATGCTTCTTAAATAATGTTACAAATTATAGTTTCTATTTGTGTTTTTAAATAGCAAGTATGAAATACATATAAATAGAAATGTTCACATCACAGTAAAATTGTAAACTATTGATGAAATATGGGTGAAAATTGTACAATTTTTATACAGTATATATAAATATAAATACCGGTATATCAAAGTCTACCAATATACAAAACTATGCACAATTTTGTTTGGAGGCCATATATACTAAACCAGTGTTTCCCAACCTTTTTGGAGCCGCGGCACATTTTTCATATTTTCAAAATCCTGGGGAACATTGAGGGTGGGGGCCCTAAAAAAAATTGGACAAAAAAATCTCTTCCTCCCTTTCGCTCTATTTCTCTCTCCCTCCCTCTTTCTCTCTCTTCCTTCCTTTCTCTCTCCATCCCTCTTTCTTTCTCCCTTCCTTCCTCTCTTTCTCTCTCCCTCCTTCCCTCCCTCTATGTGTTTCTTTCTCCCTCCTTCCCCCCCTCTTGCTCTCTCTCTCTTGCTTTCTTTCTCTCTCTCTGTCTCTTTCTCTCTGTCTGTCTCTCTTGCTATCTCTCTTTCTTTCACTCTGTCTCTCTTGCCATCTCTCTTTCTCTCTATTTCTCTCTTGCTATCTTTCTCTCTCTCTCTCTTGCATCTCTCTCTCTCTTGCTATCTCTCTCTCTCTCTCTCTCTTTCTCTCTATCTTGCTATCTCTCTTTCTTTCTCTTTCTCTCTGTCTCTCTTGCTATCTCTCTTTCTTTCTCTGTCTCTCTTGCTATCTCTTTCTTTCTCTCTCTCTTGCTATCTTCTCTCTCTCTCTCTCTCTCTTGCTATCTCTTTCTCTCTCTCTCTTGCTATCTCTCTTTCTCTCTCTCTCTCTCTTGCTATCTCTCTCTCTCTCTCTTGCTATCTCTCTTTCTCTCTCTCATTTGCTATCTCTCTCTCTCTCCCTTTCTCTCTCATTCCTTTCTCTCCCTCTTTCCTTTCTATCTCTTTCTTTTTCTCCCTCCTTCATATCTTCTTTCTCTCCCCCCTTCCTCCCTCTTTCCTTTCTCCCCCTCCCTTTCTCTTCCTTTTTCTCTATCCTTTCTACCTCTTACTCTTTCCCTCCTTCATTCAATTTTCTCTCCCTCCCTTTCTCTCTCTTTCCTTTTTCTCCCTCCCTTGTTCTCCCCTGGGGTTGCCTATGCCTGCCCTGCATCACCGAACACGGACGGACAGCCCCCGGTCGTCGGTTCGTGGCCCCCCCCCCCACACGGAGGGAGATCAGGCTGGCGAGGGCGGTAGATCTGCGTCCCCAGCCACTGGAGGGAAATTGGGCTGGCGGGGGCAGTGGATCCGCATCCCCAGCCGCGCGGAGGGAAATCGGGCAGGCGGGCGGGTGGCCGCGGCTCCCTGCGCGCCCCTGGAAAAGGGTGCGTGGGGGGTATTTTGGGGTGCGCTGGCGCAGGCGTGTGCAGCCTACAGGGAACAGTGCTCGGGGCCGCTGCAGCCAGCAGCCTCCTGTTTCCGCTGCCATTGCCCTCCCGCCGGGCCCCAAAGGACAATTGTTGCCACCCCCGCCAGGAAAGCTCCAGCTGGGCGGGGTGCTGCCGGTGGCTCCGCCCTGGAGCTCTTGCTCGCCGCTGCCATCCCCCAGCAACTGCCCGGGCCGCTGCAGCCGGCAGCCTCCCGTTCCTGCTGCCATTGCCCTCCCGCCGGGCCCGAAAGGACACTTGTTGCCGCCTCCACTGGGAAGCTCCAGCTGGGCAGGGTGCTGCCGTTGCCTCCGCCCTGGAGTTCTTGCTTGCCGCCATTCCCCGGCGACTGCCCGGGGCCGCTGCAGCTGGCAGCCTCCTGTTCCCGCTGCCAGTGTCCTCCCGCCGGACCCCAAAGGAGATTTGTTGCCGCCCCTGCCAGGGAAGCTCCAGCTGGACGCGAAGAATAAAGCTCAGCTTCCGGTCTCAGAAGCTGAGCTTCGCGGCACACCTGATCATGTCTCATGGCACACCAGTGTGCTGCGGCACACCGGTTGAAAAACACTGTACTAAACAAAGAAATATATACAGACATTACAAAGCTATCCTGGTAGATTTCTTTACTGAATCATTGCTCTACACACAAATTGATATACACATAAATGTGTTTTTATGACATGCTTGAAACGAAAAAAGAGGGGATTAGAAATTATAAATTAATACAGTATATTTTGTGCTTTTTGAAACTAAAAACAGAAGTGAGTCTTCAGTTCCAGTTATTCAAAATCCATTAATTTTTTATTGAAACTTTGCTACTAGATAATATGATACTTTTCCTTGCCTTATTTCTCACTACTTTTTAATTTTTTATTTGAAAGGAGCACTATTGATGGACCTGCCAGCTATCCAGTAACATCTGCAAATTCTGCAAGGGGAAGCATTATCTGGGATATCCAGAAGACAGCAGTAAATGGTGTGAGTAAATTATACAATAATGGGTTTTGAATACCAACTTTGTAACTATATTTGGCATTAGGTCATCTGAATCAGAAGGAGAGAATTTCACTTACTTATCCATGATAATAACATTCAATAATTTGGCAACATACAGAGGACATGGCTTGTATGTATTAGTTTGCTTCTAATGTCATGATGGGTCCTTATGAACAATATTTTTATTTGTATCTGAGTAACCAAGAGAATTGTTAAAATTATATGTTTTAAATATTTACAGATCTATCTTTTAGACAGCTCTGTTAAAGAGAAGAGAAATAATACTTGAATTCTCATCCAAACATACTATACATTATGTTAGCTAAAGAATTTTACCAGTATATTTCAACAATAAAACCTTCAAAGGAAGGTGTGGCAAAGTATGTATTATAAATGTTTGTGCTTGTCTTAGCTGTCAAAATGAACATTTATTTCCTCATTTCCTGATTCTACAACATTATTTAGAAGAGGACATTTATAGGTAACAGTACTTCTAGACTCACATAATTATTTTGGACTTAAATTCTATGCAACTTGCAAGTAGAATTATGATAGGTGACCATTCTCAATAAACAAACTTGTCAATAAATTAACTTCACGTCTTTGTAAAAAAATATAGTATCAGATTTGTTTGACCATTTTTTAATGTGATTTTTCTTTTCAATCGTAAGTACTTATAAATATTATTAGGATTCAACTGCACAGGTACCGTAAAGATTGTTTTTGGTTTTCCCATAATATTTAAATGGCAAAGGTGATGATGGGTAGAATGGCTTTAGGATAGAATTTTGCTAACAGTTCTCAGTATACATGGCGTTATCATTTATAAACTCTAGCCTATTAATATGTTACAACTGGAAGATTTTGAAAATACAGTGATACCTTGTCTTACAAACTTAATTGGTTCCGGGACGAGGTTCTTAAGGTGAAAAGTTTGTAAGATGAAACAATGTTTCCCATAGGAATCAATGGAAAAGCGATTAATGCATGCAAGCCCAAAATTCACCCCTTTTGCCAGCTGAAGCGCCCGTTTTTGCACTGCTGGGATTCCCCTGAGGTTCCCCTCCATAGGAAACCCCACCTCCGGACCTCTGTGTTTTGTGATGCTGCAGGGGAATCCCATCAGGGGAATCCCAGCATCGCAAAAACGAGCGGAGGTGGGGTTTCCCAGCGAAGGTAGCATCAGTGAAATCGCAGCATTGCAAAAAAAACCAAAAGTCCTCGAAACCCCACATCCGTAGCTCTGTGTTTTTGCGATGCTGCGATTTCATTGAGGCTCCCCTCGCTGGGAAACCCCACCTCCAGACTCCCGTTGCCAGCGAAGCACCCGTTTTTGCGCTGCTGTGATTCCCCTGCTGTGATTCCCCTGCAGCATCACAAAAACATGGAAGTCCAGAGGTGGGGTTTACCATGGAGGGGAGCCTCAGGGGAATCCCAGCAGCGCAAAAACGTGTGCTTCACTGGCAACAGAAGTCCGGAGGTGGGGCATCCCAGTGGTGACGGTGGGTTTGTAAGGTGAAAATACTTTGTAAGAAGAGGCAAAAAAATCTTAAACCCCGGGTTTGTATCTCGAAAAGTTTGTATGACGAGGCGTTTGTAAGATGAGGTATCACTGTACACCCAAAGATCATTTAGCAGTTACCCATTGGTATAATTAGAAATATAGTTCAGTTTAGAAAAAATATATGCAATTCTATCTTCCTATATAAACATGACATAAGCAAGTATTAACTCTTACGAAGGAAAAATATTTAAGCACTCATTGTATAAGAGATTATAATTTTATTTCACCTTGGTAACATCTAGGTAATGTAGATTAGATTCTCTATATTTTGATAATTACTGGCTGTTTCCATATCCAAAGCTCCATATTGAAGAAATTGTATTCAGCTCCCTGGTATATAGTTAAATCTTTTGTAATATGCATAAAGAAGAACTTGTTATCCATAGCGCCATCCCATATGGTTTTACATAACCGTGTTTTTTTTAAGGATACCTGATTATTCATGGAAAGTTTTTTTAAAAAAATTGTTGTTATTCTTATGTTCTGTATGCCATGGCAGATCAACATTTCCAGATGTTTACTACACTTCTTTTCAAGGTATAATTATCCAGGGTTTTTAAAATCAGTGGTTGGCAGTCTGGAACAGCAAATAATGAAGACCACTTGTAACCAGTATTAGATTTTAGAGTAGTATATCATCAAATCTAATTTTAAGAGAATTGACAAAAAAAAAATCAATTACATTTCAAACAGAAAAAGAAGGGTTTTTTTCCTCAGGAGCTGTTGACAAAAGAGGGCCAAAGTATCCCTATTTGTTAAGTAGCTTTATTGCTGTGGTATTTTTTTTTATGTTGCAAAGTTCACTTCAAAATAATTTGGACACACTGTGAAATTGTATCCCTAGCTAATGCAATTTATTAGTCCTAGAATTTAGTAATTCTTTGAGAATGTCTGGCATTCTGTTGAATACTTATTTTCTGTCTCCCTTGGTTCTTGTTGGATTATGACATTGAAATGGTTTAACAATAATCTCCTGTTGACAGGTGTAATGCGCATATGCTGGCTCTTTTTATAATAAAACAACCTTATGTGCTGGGAGGGTGTCTCCTGATTCCCAAGAACCAATAAAGTAAAAGAAGTGGTTTCTGTCAAGTTTTGAGGTGGGAATAGTTTTTCGGTTTTAAAGACAGTTGTTAAAGACCTGGATTGAGGAGTGAGGTATTATCTTGGGCAAAGTTGGAAATTGAGTTGTTTCACTGTAGCAGGAATTGCATTAGGGTTTGGAGGGGTTGCTTTATATCTCCTTTTAAACGTGTGTTTTGTGTGTGTATTTAACCCAGTGTTTCTCAAATAGTGGGGCGGGCCTCCCTTGGGAGGTGCAGAGCAATGCCAGAGGGGGCGCGTGACCCCGAGGATCATGCTTTTTTTGCCACAGTGAGTAGGGGGTTTTTGCACTGAACAATAGCCAACAGCACAGAACAGGAGATATGAAGTGCATGTAACAAACCCTTAAGGGACACCATGGAAAAACATTTAACAGGGATGAAAAGAAAGGAGGAGAGAGACAGAAATAATGAGACAAATGTAAGTCTCCCGAAAGCTAAGGTGAGGAAATATGACAAAGGGTATGTAGCACTTGGCTTCACTGTGACTATGGTGGGAGACGAGGAAAGATCTGTATGTTTACTGTGTCTAAAAATGTTGGCAGTGGACAACATGAAGCCAAATAAGTTAAGGCGCCACTTACACACATTACACCCCAATCCTGCCCCAACTCATCCCACTTGAGGCTTTTCAGCGGAAATGTACTGAATATTGCAAACAATCGTCCCAGCAGAGAGTTGGGGCGCGGGAAATGTTTACTTCTTAGGGGGAGCATAACAGAAAATAACTGATGAACACTGTTTTAACCTAACTTGTTTTGGCTCCCTTAATAAAGTTCCTTTTTTATTTAAATCTCTTAGAATCTTTAACATCTGCCTCAACTTGACTGAGGTATTGATTCCCCAAAATTTTGTTTGGTTTCCCATTCAGTAGTCTTAACAAGAGATGGAATGGGGTAAAGATTTCCCTTGAACCCTCTCCTGGTTCACCAGAGGGCTTGTGTGGAAATGAGAAACTAGTTTGAAACAGTGGGGGTTCTGTGACATCAAAGATACCTACATTTCCAGTCATTGTTCAGTTGTAGGTGTGACTTACCTCCAGAACAAAGTACCTCAGAAGAAAAGGTTCGTTGTTACAATAGGGAATTGTAGTTTAAAGCTGGTCAATAAAACCCCATATCTTGCAATGTAGAACACCCAGAATTATTAGGAAGCACTAATCCATAATGATTGGCAGGTCGTCATTAACCCATGAAGCTTCTTTGACACTGCTTCTTGCACTAGCTGGCAGACTTAATAACACTCCTTTTCCCTTAGAGTGTTCCTGCTCATTATTTCATCAGAACTGCATGTCAACAATAGGATCCTGAGAGTATGGCAAAAATCTTTATGCAAGAATGTCAAACAATGCATTAGTTTACATTTTACAGTCGATTTGAAATGTGGGGAGCAGTTCTGACTTATAGTTGTTTGAGAGTTGTCAGCTCTTTTTCTTGACAGAAGCAATGGAAAATTTTCTCACAATTTAAAACCCCCAAATAGTTCACTTCTGAACTTGTTTGCATCTATTTTATCCCCCAGAATTATAGGTTTTGAAAGATTCTTTTGTCTCTCCTTTATAAGCAACTAACTTCTTTGTACCAGCTCATATATTTAGGGATGGGATCAACATGTGTTTAGAAAAGGCAATGACAACTGTTGCTTTTCTTTAAATGGGCATAATGCGGAAGGCAACCTGTACAATAAGGTGAAAGGACTATAAGATCCTTGCCAAAGTAATAACCATTTAGCATCAACGAATTATTATTAGCATGTTTTATTAATTAGTTTCTATTTTGTGCTTCTGTTGCAGAACCACCTTCTTCTGATATTTTCATAACAGTCACTCTAAGGTAGCTATTTTGAGGTCCTTTGGTAACCTAACACAGCAAGGATTACTAGAGTTGCTGAGCTTTCATTCTTTTGAAATAAATATGATAGGCAAAGTAAATTAGGGGGGGGATGCAAGATTGCAACTTGCTTTTTTTGTTCTTTATTCCCAAACCATCTAAGAACAAACGAGTTGATATTCATTTATATGGATTTGGAATGTGAGAATAAGAACATATTTTACCCCGGAAGTAAGATGCAGTTGATACTAGCAGGAAGGAATATGTGGTTCAACTAAGTGTAGCCCTCCTTTTAAAATATTGTATGTTGAGTTTCTCGTTGCTTCAAAAAATAATACAATACATTCTGTTTCTAGGCAATTGTCTTTTGGCCATTAGCCCTATGGAAGTCAGTCAGTCAGTCATATTCCTAAATAGATATAATTATAATCAAGTGATAAATCTTAGTTTTGAAACTGGATAATTGTGGTGTTCCTCATTTTGCTTTCTTTTGATCAGCAGAAATTCTGTTTAAAAAGAAAAGAGAGAATCACCCAAGGCTGTAACGTGTTCAACCTTTTTTTGTGAAGACTTGCATTAAAATCCAAATAAAGAGTTATGATAATAGATTAACTTTTCCAATATGATAAATCTTTGCACTGCATTTCCTTTTCATTCCAGCCTGCAGGAATATTATAGTCGTCCGATTTATTATAAGAAAATTGTGAAGTTTGATTTAGTCTTCCATTATGGTTTCATAACTGATTTAAATAGTGAAAGTTAACCTGGAATTATTCTTTCACTGTAGTTTGTGTTGAGTATTATCAAACAGCATAGGATATGCATAGCATCCTTGTGGGATTGTCCATCCACAAAAAATTGTAGTTTTCGGTTTGCAAGACTTTCAGTTGGAAAGAAAAATGCATGATAATGGATTTTACATTTTTGTGAAACTTAACAATAAATGAAGTAGGAATAACTATGATAAGTCAAACTTGAACTAAGTAGCATGTAATGCTAACCAAAAAGTCCCATTTTTCAATTTTCTGTGGTTGGCATCTGCCCAAGAATAGGTTATTATTACTGATGCATGAGAGGTAAGCAATCATATTCCATCCAATCTTTAATGGAGAAAAACTATTCTGTTGAGAATAGTATGTTTCCTTATGACTACTCCAGGTGTGCTTCTGTTTCTGAAATATCTGCTGTCCTGAGTAAGAAGTAGAGGATATCCTATGAGCATTTCATGGTACTAGAGGTGTATTTCAATCAGAATAAGGTTCTTGTTTTTTATTATATTAGGCATTGTAGTTAGAGCTATAGATACCAATAATATTTCAGAATATTAGACACAAGAAGAGAACAGCTTTCAGAAAGAAGACACAGAAGGAAAAAACAGCTACATTGATTGTTTTTAGATAGTTCCATAGCTAATAAAAATAAATTGGATGCGTGATACCAAATTGCCACTGATGTTCAAATGTCTACGACAAATTCTTTAAGCTCCATTTCACATATAAATAGAAATGATAATGATTTAGAAACCTGTAGACTACCCAGCTGTTAACAATTCTGGGTGGTTCTCAACAATTAAAGAAATTGCAATAAAATCAATAAAAGATAGTAGCCATAACAGGCACTCCCTCACTGGGTTGAAAAGTAGGTTTTCACAACTCTTCTGAATAATAACATAGTGGTGACCAGTGGTGGATTGCTGCAGGTTCGGATCAGCTCTTTAGAACTGGTAGAGGAAATTTACCACCGCTTGCTGAACCAGTGCTCCATGCTCCCGAACTGGTCCTCTGTTTGCCGTGGCTCGCAAAAAACCCCCTCTGTGCATGCGCAGAAGGTCATTTTCAGGTATTTGTGCAACGTGACTTCCATTACAATGCGAGCCGGTAGAAAAGGTAAATGGAACCCACCCCTGGTGGTGACCATCAGGGTGAACATCATCCCTAGGGTAGATGGGCACTACTGTGCCAAGCATCTGAATTTTATCATGTGACCATGAGGAAGGTCGTAAATTTGAAAAAATGGTCACAAGTCACTTTTTTCAGTGCTGTTGTAACTTTGAAACCTCAGTAGATAAACTGTTGTAAGTCAAGGGATACCTATTGCTTGGTATCAATAATTTATCTGTTTTCAATTTGCTATTTTCACCACATTAAAACACAACTCAAAACTCTGTAATTTTATGGACTTTTATGGATTGTCTTGGGTGACTTCCAGTCAAATCAGTATGATTCTTTGTTCTCATTTGCATTATTATTATTATTATTATTATTATTATTATTATTATTATTATCATCATCATCATCATCATCATCCATCCATCCATCCATCCATTCATTTATTAGATTTGTATGCCGCCCCTCTCCGTAGACTCAGAGCGGCTCACAACAGTGATAAAAACAATACATAATGACAAATCTAATAATTAGAATCTAAGATAGCAATTATACATATAAAAATCTAAAAGAGAAACCCCAGTAAATAAAAGCATACATACAGTCATATTGTGCACAGAAACTACATAGGCAAGGGGAAAGTGTCTCCATTCCCCTACACTTGACGACAGAGATGGGTTTTGAGGAGTTTACGAAAGGCAAGGAGGGTGGGGGCAGTCCTAATTTCCGGGGGGAGCTGATTCCAGAGGGTCGGAGACGCCACATGTCATCTCCATTATTTCAGTCTTCTATTACATATGATATGAAGGAAGTTTGAAAAAGTTTCCTTTCTGCAACATACATATATATATATACAGATTACAACAACTATAGACTTTGTATAGCAAATTTCAACCTCTGAGCTAAGTGGTAATAGAAAATCTCAGAAAGCCTTGGTCACCTAATCTAGTAATCTTATTGGCTTTCATCAAAGCTCAGTCTTCTTTCCATTCGTAATATTTCTATTCAGCTGGTGGTATTTTCACTTTATCTAAGCTGAGGTTTTGCTTGAAGTTTCAATAAAGAAATAGCTATTCTTTTTTTTTTTATTTACTTACTTTACTATCTACTGTGCTCTACTCTATCCTTTACTTTGGATTTTAAGCTACCTCCTTCCTTACTTTTCTAGCATAGAAGAATTAGCTTTTCAATGGATACACCAAACTGATTGTCTTCCTGACTTCCGGAAATTATGAAAATGTTATTATTATAACTACTACCAAGAAATCTGTTTTTAGATTGTATATCATTGTCTCATTAGCCCCTTTGATTCAATATTAATTGTCTTAGCATAATTTCCCTATTTTTAGGGTTATAACATGGGGTTGACAATAGAACAATAACAACGTTGTTTATGATAATACTGCTGGTTGAAAGTTTGCAGTATTTTAAGCAGGCCCTTTGTCTTGAAAATTGTAGCCTATACTGAAAGCAAAAGTTAAATTTGATAATCCAGAATGAGTACAATGAATGTTCAGAGGGATTTGTTCAGGATGGAGTAATACTGAAAGTGGTTTTAATTTTAATTGCATATTTTTCTTGTTAATATATTTAAAGCCTTAATAAGCACTGATGTCCATTTCTCTTGTAAAGTCTTTCATTTCCCAGAGTTCCCAACTAGGCGGATAACCAAATATCTGAATAGCACTTTTGAATATTATATCTCATCACTTTTACTGAAAAGAAAATGAATTTTACCATCAATTCCTATTAACCTTTCCATGTCCTTGTTAGTTAGAATTCCCAGATGCCTGTGTTTTTAATTTTCACGTTTTTTCTATTGTGTTCATCGATTGATAACATATGTTAAGATGCTATGCTTCTAAACCTTTTTTCAAAATGTACCTAACATGTGAATAGTAATTCAAAAAGAAAATAATAATGAAAAGTATATCTTTTACTAATTGGAATTTTTTATTTGCTTTATTTTAATTGTTAAATGTTAACAATTTACACTTTTTTTTAGTTGGGCTTTGTAAATACAAAAATTGTCTGCACCACTTAGCATTCTTAATTCTGAAATTGCTGCATGCAGTATGGATATGTATCATCTATTATTTTTTCATTCGTTTTTACTGCTTTTGATGACCTGTTACCAGTAGAATGGAGAAATAATTTAGTGGGCAGAGGTTACTTTGATAAAATAAAAAATATATAGTGGATTGTCATGTGTTAGGCAGTAAAGTCATGGAGAACCTCTATCTAACTGGGAATTCTTATCCCTTCCTCCAGGACTTCACCAGCTATAGGGAACAAAGAAAAGGAATCTTGGATTTTCCTCCTCAAAGCCAAATACATAGAATATAAAATCTCTTTAGCTATTCCTGAACCAAAGAGGTAGCTCGGTAAGCTTGCAGTCCTGAACATGAGGGCAGTTTTAATGAAAAATAAATAAGACACTAATAAATCTAGAACTCTTAAATATAAAAATGAGTTTTTAAATTATGAAATAGAAAACAAAGGAATACCCAGGTACACAGAATTCCAAATAAATGGCTAGCTAAAATAGTTATCTCTTGAAAATAGTTGTTGTCTTATCCAATTGACAATGTGTGACATCCTGGGTCCTAACAGTTAATCACAATTTTTCTAGAGATCAAGAGTCCACATTCTTGATGACCCAGTTGTGCTTTTGTGAAAATGCATTTACGTAGAAGCTTTTTAGTGAAAATTACAGCTGAATTTCTTCTATTCATAACTGTCAGCAAGAAGTCAGTTTCTCGGGTGTTTTAGGGGCACTACTGACTATATCAAAACTAAGGAACTGTTACAGAATTGATGGAAATATTGTGACAATCTATTTTTCTCTGAGTGCAGAATGACTGATTGAAAAGCTGCTGATAGATGCCTATGTTTCCCTGAAAATAAGACCAGATCTTATTTTCTTTGGGACCCCAAAATAAGCAATAGGACTTATTTTCAGGGAGTGTCTTATTTCCCCCCCCCCCACGTGTACTGGAGGCCCATTTCTCCTGCTTGCTCACTGTGGACAGGAGACTGTACAGCATATAATGCGGCTGCCGCTAGGGGGAAAGGGTGGGGCTGCCCCCCTCCCACTGGCTTAGCTCAGGGCAATGCATGATACTTGTTTTGCCTTGCAGAAGCAATGGCTCAAGCAGCCCTGTCCAGCAGGATCCCTTTTGGCCTCTAGTCCTCTTCTGCTTGCTCGCAGCCATAACGGAGCAGGAGGCTGAGCAATGCACTGGTCCCGTGGCCATGGGGTGGTGGTGGTGGTAGTGGAACTGCCCTACGTATCCTGGACCAGCTTAGATCAGGGACCCCTGCAGCCAGGCCATCTATTTATTTATTTGTTATTTAGATTTGTATGCCGCCCCTCTCCGCAGATTCGGGGCGGCTCACAGCAGGATACAACCTTTCTACCTTTCCTCATGGCCCCAACAAACCACTTAGCCTCCTGTTCCGTTGTGGCCCCAACCAGGTAGAAGAAATGGGCCAGCAGCCATGTGAGCTCCTGCTGCACATGGCTGCAGGTGCTACCGATGCAAGACAGGTGTCGGGGCATGGATGGTCTGGTTGCAGGGACCCTGGGGTAAGCCACTGCAGGGCGCGTGGGGCAGTTACACACACCAGCCCCCCACTTTGCCTCATGGCCACAGCATTGTGAACAACAGAGGAAATAGGTGGCCGGATGGCTGCACAGGCTCTTAAATAGGGCTTATTTTACTGAAAGAGTAGTAGATGCTTGGAACAAACTTCCAGCAGACGTGGTTGGTAAATTCACAGTAACTGAATTTAAACCCACCTGGGATCAGCATACAGGGGTTGGACACAAAACGGAAACACCTTGACAAATCATCAAAATATCTTTTAATATGGTGTTGGTCCACTTTTTGCAGCAAATACAGTATATCCATCCTAAGATAAAATACAGGAAATAGTATAAGGGCAGACTAGGTGGACTATGAGGTCTTTTTCTGCCATCAATCTTCTATGTTTCTATGTTTATTTTGGGAGGAAGGGCCTATATTAGGTGCACACATAAAAACATTAAGGCTTATTTTTGGGATAGGTCTTATTTTCGAGGAAACTATCAAAGGACACAAATAAATAGTTTTGGCTGTATTGTTCTATATTGTTCTATGGTTGTGAGTTGAATTCTTGCTTTTTATCACTGATTTTGATACCAACTACAAAAAGCAGCATGTAAATGACTACTAATATTTGCAGACGTCTTTTGACCCTTGTAACTCCTGTGGTATAATGCATTGTCTTTGTTAGCAGCTATTCGGAAGTGTTTTTTAATTGTTATTGCAATATTGAGTTCACTGAGGGTGGGGGGGAGGTTTCCTTGAGCATGGGGGAAGGGGGTGTCATGTGAGGTAGGTTTGTGTGTTCTAATCCTGTAAGCCACCCAGAGTCACTTGTGCAATGTGAGAAGCTATATAAACCAAAGCAATCAAATAGCTATCTTGTTCTCAGTTTCTCGTTGTTCAGCTCTCTTCTAAAGTTTAGCCTTTATTGTGTTTTTTGGACTGCAGCTCAGCCATAGAAGTATTGGAGGTCTGTTAATCACACAACCATTTGCCTTTCTAAGTAGCGGTTGTAAAAATATGTAAATTTTGCCCTTGGTTGAAGGGTGCTTGCATTGTGTTGCAATATTAATTGGTTTTAAGTGCTCCCTTTGGAGCTGTGTCAAAAGAAAACTCATCTTGGCGGCCCCCTTACGGCCTGTCCTGCTAAAGTTCAAGACCTTTTCCATTCCTTGAATTGTTTATATCCTGTGGGCTGCGGACATTGCATAGCTATTTGGAGGAGGCTATTTGAATAAGTTTTACTCTTACATAATTAACATATTTGTAAGTGCAGGATGAACATTAGCATTCAAGTTAAATTTGGGCAGAAATGCCAATTGTAGGCTCTGAAAATAAGAGTTACCATGTCTTCCCCCTTTTTGCAAACCAAAACTACAGAAAAACTCTAGCTGCTCTATAGCTTGGAATTCTGGATAGCAACATTAGAATGATTTAAAAATCTGGACCAGAGGTCTTCAAACTTGGCAACTCTAAGACTTGTGGACTTCAACTTCCAGAGTTCTCCAGCCAGCTATGCTGCAGAAGTACAGATAACAAAAGAGAAAGCTAAGGGTTTTTTAAATACTGTAGATAGCAAAGTCAGCTATAATTTTTTTGCTATTTTCCTTTATAAACATTGCATTGTTAAATAGCAGTGCCATTCATTTTAAACAAAAGATAATATTAGAGGAGGCGGATGAGATGCTTATTGGGTAAGAAAGAGAATTCAAATTATGCTGAAGATCATTTTATACATTTATTTTATGTCACCTTCTGTATTTGGTGACAGAAGGACAAACAAATCCAAATAAATTGACTTAACTTCCTAGGCAGGGGGAGTTTTCCCGTTCTGTCCCCATTCAAGACAGAAAATAGTGTAGCATAGTGGTAAGCAGTCTTCGTAACCTAATAGGTACATTGTAATTTTGAAAACATATTGTGATATTTTCTTAAAATGGTTGCCATAAGTACTTGCACATGCTCTAAAATGGTTCCTCTGTAACAATTTAATACATGAAGGCTATTCCCTACCAGTCTTTTTAATGTCCCTTGGGTGCTCTTTTTATTTATTATTTTTTATTTATTATTTATTTATTTGTTTATTTATTTATTTGTTTGTTTGTCGAACAGATATATAATAGTAGTTTGTATAAGCATAACATAAGTAGAATGTAATGATAAAAGAAGACAATAGCACAGTAGGACAGGGACGGTAGGCACAACACTATTTTTTTCCCCTTTCCACGCTAATACATATTCTTCCCAATAGACAACCTCCTTTTATTTTATAATAATGTATGTGGGTATTTTGGGTGGCCAGAAGTGTTGCAAAAGATGTTAAAAGTTGGGACAAAGAAGCTGAAAATTGTCTGAAGAATCATTCTCTAGATATTTTTAACTGATTATTTACACCAGGGAATGGGTCCTTTATGTCAATCAAAGAGTTATATTCCATTATGGTTCTTTTTTTAGAAAATGCATTCCAGCTGCAGCAGGTTCACAATCAAAGTGGAGTGTCAGAGCTGGCAGTGCACAGCTTCCTCATTTATCCTTTTGCTGGTCTGTATGTATGTGTGTGTGTGTGTGTGTGTGTGTGTTTATTTACTTATATGCTGCCCATTTCACCATAGGAGACTCAGGCAGATTACAATCGTTGAATTAAAACACAAAATAAAACATTAAGACAATAAGCATTAAGATAGACATTAAATATATATATATATATCTTTAATTCAAAATTCAGTTAAAATAAAATTGACCAAGATGGAAAGGAAGAGAGCAATGTGTGCATGGGGAAGAGTTGGAGGTTTATCCATTACAATCAACAAAATGCTATGACTATGCATGAAAACAATGCACAGCCATGTTTTCAAGCCCTTTTGGAACGCAAAAGTGTGGATGCAGATCTCACTTCTGGAGGCACAATGTTCCAGAGACAGCAGCCATGGTAGTAAAGGCTTTTCTTCTTTACTCTGCTAGCTGAAATTCCTTGATTGGCAATGTCCATGGCATGACCCTTCCACCAGCCTGGATGAGGCAGGCGAGTTCCATCAGGGTGAACCAGTTTCTCAGATGGACTGGACCTATGCCATGAAGGGCTATATAATATCTAATAGTAGGTTGCAGTAAAATGATCTGGGCCTACACACAAATATATATTGGAGAGTGAATTTGCACCTATTGTAAATTCAGCCCTCCAAATATTATAAATATTATATATATATATGTCACATGTTTGTTTGTTTTTTGCTGAATTTGAAAATTAAGAGAGACTAGGATAGATCTATTTTGGCCTTATTTTGGCCTCATCAGCTAGCCATACCCACTGGGACTTGAACCTGCAACCTTTTGCCTTGTAAGGCAGAGAATTATCCTCTAGGCTACAGTATCCAATCCCTTCAGCTCTGCACCAGGGAAGGGTTACATATTTTTGTGTCGAATCATATATATATAATCACATGTTTTTGCTAAATTTTTTAAAATTAAGGGACATTAGGATAGCGCTATTTCGGCCTTATTCTGGCCTCATCAGCTAGCCATACCCTTACTGGGATTTGATCATGGGGCCTCTGCCTTGTAAGGCAGAGAATTGTGTGTGTGTGTGTGTTTGCCCTAGAACAACGACAGAAGCACCAGCCTGAAGATGACGAGTGGGACCTCGTCAAAACGTCACCAGAAATCTCTAAATCCTACACGGGAAGAAACCCGAATATGCCAAGACCTTCATACCTGTACCCATGAAAATCTACGAAAACATACATATCCTGGTTATTAGAGTCTTAAGAGACTAGATCAGGGGTGTCAAAGTCATGTCATCACGGCATCATCATGTGACATATGGGGACTTTCCCCCTTTGCTAAACTGGGAGGGGCAGACACATCCAGTTTGATACCCCTGGACTAGATAGACCCAACATACTGATAGGACGTTATGATCAGCACTAGGGAGTGAGTTTAGCTGAATATGTTTTATAAGTGCGTTCTGAATTTGATCTATCAAATCTAGATCAATGACACTACAAATCTGTAAGTTAGCTGACCTGCTGCAAAAAAAGTCTTCAATATTTTATAAATACATTTTATATATTTCTATATATTTATAATATACTGCTCATAAAAATAAAGGGAACACGCAGATAACACATCCTAGATCAGAATGAATGAAATATTCTCACTGAATACTTTGTTCTGTACAAAGTTGAATGTGCACAACAGCGTGTGAAATTGATTGTCAATCAGGGTTGGTTCCTTTTTTTTTTTTTTTTATAAAATTTTTTTCAATTTTTTTATTATTTTTCATAAAACAGACATACAGACATACAAACATTAAACATAAAATGGGGATGTATTTCCCCGCTTCTTTTGAAAGTATACATTCAAATAGAGAAAAGAATACATAATCAAACATTTGTTGAATGTTAAAAAGTATAGTAAAAAATTTTCAAATCTTAAATGCAATATTAGTACAGTATAAGTAAAAATGCTTAATATGTTATTTAAGTGTAATATATTCATCTAATCAAACATTCAAACTAATCTCAATTACTAAGCATACATAAAACAAAATTTTTAATATATCGCTTGTGAGTAAACAACTATGTCAAAATCATCAACAAATACATCTAATATTGTTATTACCTAAATAAAAACAGATCTATCTCTTATTTTTTCTTATCTAACCATTTATATATGTTGTTCCATGTTTCGTAAAATTTTGTATCTTCTTGATCGTTTAATCGTCTTGTCATCATATCCATTTCAGCGCAATCTAATATTTTAGCTATAACTTCTTCTTTCTTGGGGATTTCCTCCCCCTTCCAGTTTTGCGCATATATTATTCTAGCCGCAGTTAATATGTGTATAATTAAGTAAAGAGTTTCCTTCTTATAAGTCTGATTAGTAATTCCTAATAAGTAAAATTCCGGGGTGTTATCTATGTCATATTTTAATATTTCTTTTAATATCTTCTCAATCATCTTCCAATAAGTTTTAGCTTTGCTACATGTCCACCATTGATGGTAATAAGTTCCTATATCTTTCTTGCATTTCCAACACAGTGGGGATGTTTTAGGAAACATTTTAGCTATCCTGTTAGGTGGAAGGTGCCATCTATAAAACATTTTAATTTGGTTTTCTTTTAATGAAACTGACTTGGTCATTTTCCAATTATTAATCCAGACTTTTTCCCAAGTATCTATATCTATTTCCTTGCCTATATTTCTGCACCATCTTATCATGGTATCTTTTAGAGTCAACTCTATATTTTTGTGAGCGATAAGAAATTTATATATTTTCCCTATCATTTTTACTGAATTATTAATAATTAAATGACTTAGCAAATTCTTACTTTTATTAAAAGTATAAAGAGTTATATCCTTCTGGTATCTGGATCGAATCTGGGCATAATGCCACCAATCTATTATTATCCCTTCTTCTTGTAGTTTATTCCTAAGCTTTAGCTTCATCTGATCATTTAATAATTCTTTATATCTATAAAATATTTTCGTGTCTTTTATAGATTTTGGATGTGTTATTGCTTCTAGGGGGGCTATCCATTCTGGAACATTTAAGAAGTGATTTTTCTTTATGTCCTTCCAAACCTCTAGTAAATACTTCCTTAATGTGTGTCTTTTAAAATATGAGTGATTTTTTTCCTTGTCATACCATATAAATGCATGCCAACCCAGCATAAGATCATGTCCTTCTAAATTTAATATTCTTTTATTCTCTAAGGTTATCCAATCTTTAATCCATGTTAAGGCGGCGGCCTGATAATATAATTTCCTAAGTGGACAGTTGATTTCACAGAAGTTTGATTTACTTGGAGTTGTATTGTTTAAGTGTTCCCTTTATTTTTTTAAGCATTCGATATAGGATGATTATAAAATACGGCTTACAACACTTTTTTGCCACCAGTAAGGTCTACTGATTCCAAATAATTAATGTCAGGGTGTTTCAATAAAGTTTGAGGAAAGAATACAGCTAAAATATCATACAATAAATTCTTTGTCCTTGTTGGTTAAGCAGTCTCTGTGCCTAGCATGAAGTCCTAGTTATTTTGCAGAGACATCTTGTGGTGGCTTTGCATGACTGCAGCTATATGTCAAATTTTACTGTAAGTTTGTAATACAGTGTTCCCTCGATTTCCGTAGGGGATGCGTTCCGAGACCGCCCGCGAAAGTCGAATTTCCGCGAAGTAGAGATGCGGAAGTAAATAACACTATTTTTGGCTATGAACAGTGTCACAAGCCTTCCATTAACACTTTAAACCCCTAAATTACAATTTCCCATTCCCTTAGTAACCATTTAGATTATTATTCACCATGTTTATTTATTAAAGTTTATTTTTTAAAAAAATTATTAAAGGTGGACAAAAGTTTGGCGATGACATATGACGTCATCGGGCAGGAAAAACCGTGGTATAGGGGAGAAAACCTCAAAGTATTTTTTAATTAATATTTTTGAAAAACCGTGGTATAGGCTTTTCGCGAAGTTCGAACCCGCGAAAATCGAGGGAACACTGTACTACAAATTACTTCAATGAACAGAGGAGGGAGAAATATAATGTGTCATAGATTCTGAATATATGGATCAGACTAAAGCACTGCAATTCCCTTGGTGTTTGGTTTATGATAGGAATAGCGTTCTTGTTTCATCTTCTTTCTGTATTTATTTTCAGTTTCATGAATTAAACAGTTACCCCTCTAAGCCCCTTCCCGCCCCCAATTCTTCAATTTGATTTCTCATATGATTGTATATAAAATGCAATAATATCATATTTTCAGCAGCTACGTTCGGGAGTATCAGCTAAGACTTTTTGATGTAGTAAATTTAATAAACTGAATCAAATGTTTATCAGAGGGATTAATGGAATAGGCTTTTGCGCTTATTGCTCTCTACTGTTTCCGCCTACCATGTTACTGAAGATTGCCTACTTCCTGAAGTAATGTGCATATTTTTACTAGTTATTTTTAGCCAATCTGGAACTGGTTTTCCTCTCTTTGAAAGAAAAATGCACTTTGTTTAAAGAAATTACTAACTAATTCAGCCATCATCATAAACTATCATATCTCTCCTCCAGTAGTATATATAAAGCATGCCTTACAGTTATGACATACTGCACAACATTCTCCAAATGTCTAGTGTAGAGTTAATTTCATTTGTACTTGCTACAATATTACTAACTTTTCAGTGATTTCTCAGAATTTGAATTATGAAATGATAGCTGTAGAGTTGTGACTAGCACTTATTAGAACAGTGAAGGTGCAGAAGTTTATGTGGGAAATTGTTAGAGTCTGTGCTTTCATTTAAGTGTTATTGACACATGTTAAGATGTATTAGAGAAATAATGTTTTTGTTCTTTCCTTTTTAAAACTTTATTAAGCTGTTCTAATTAACACAGTGGATTTTAAATAAGATCGTTCTGTTTTAAATTAGAATGCTACTGCCATACATACCTTTTCCAATATATTTTACTTTATTTTATTAATCCAATTTGATACAGGAATGTGTGGGTGTATGCATATACATCACACACAAACACAAATCCAAAAAGAGGTAGGATTACCATCATTCAGGCACCATAAGAAACTCACAACACGCCCACATCAGAAAGCCTTTTTGAGAACAGTGCAACAATACTGAGGCAATGATAGCAATGTTAATTGGAAAACATATGTGTTGCATTCAAGTATTGTTACTATAGGCTTGATATATAGAAATAATATTCTATATATCAAGCCTATAGTAACAATAGTACAGTATTTAAATAATATTAAACAGTATTAATATTCAGGAATTTTATACTATTTTATATGGATCATTACATTTTGTCATCATTGATACAACAGAGTAAAGTTGAGGAATTTATTAACCCAGCATCATACAAAACGAACATTTTATTAGCTATTTAGGTTGACTAGTAACAGTGGGCAAAAGGATTTAATACTGTGCTATATAACAATTCTAGGTAGACCATCCATTAACTTTTTAGATTACTAAATAGGTATTTTTTCCACCCAAAAATTACGTGGTATTGGTAGCAGAATAGTTAGAGGTTGAAGGGTTCTTTTTGGTAGGGGCTTGATTTTGATATAGTTTATTACAGTAGTTGTAGTCTATTTTACAAAACAATAGAAATAAATTCAATAATATACATTTTGAATTGTGTATTGTAAATAACACTACTTTCTGAAAGATAGCAATTTCTAGATGCATGTATGCATGTAAGTACAGTATATATGAATATGTTTTCTAGAAAAATATATAATGTTGACCGTATTATAATTGCACCTGAAACTCAAGTGCTTTAAATCTTTTTTGAAACACCTGGTTTACCTTTTTATAGATGAATACTATTTGCATATATTCCACTCTTTTCTTCTGAAATTAAACAGGTCTTCCTCAGAAGTTACTTTGAGAGGGATATTTGGTTGCTTGGGTTTTTTTTTATTTTATGAAATTAAAATACAATAGTCAGCATGTTTTAATGTCAGCCGAGAAATTAAGCCAGCAGCTTCGACTCAGTTATTGATGTGAGTAAAAATGCATATTCACTCTCTCCCTTGATTCAAAATGTACTTCCTTAACCTACTTTTAACAGGGTATGGAAATTAGAAAGCCAAAAGGAAGGGTTACTTCAGCAAAGAATGAGGTATTTTACATTGCTAGTCTGTTGAGTGGGCAATTCTAAAGAATAGGCAACAAGATTATTTTTGTTTTAGAATTTGCATAACTACTTACGTTTTATGTCTTTATCTTTGTTGTTTAATTTTTGTATGCGTGCTCAGAGATGTATGTACTGTACAGAAATGTACGTATGTATGTATTTATTTTCAAGTAGATATTTGTAATATACATAGATATAACATTGTTTATATACATAACATGGGAACATTAGGACAGGGTCAGTAGCTGGTGCACTTATGCACCCCCCTTACTGATCTTTTAGGAATTGGGTGAGGCCAACAGTGGACAGACTAAGAGTAAGATTTTGGGGTTTGGTGACAAAACCACAGAGTCAGGTAGTGAATTCCAAGCTTTAACCACTCTGTTGCTAAATTCGTATTTTCTTCAGTGAAGTTTGGTGCGGTTCACTTTGAGTTTGTATCTGTTGTATGCTCAGGTATTGTTGTGATTGAAGTTGAAGTAGTCATTGACAGGAAGGATGCTATGAGCTATGCTCAGGTCGTGCTGAAGACGATGTAGTTCTTAGCTTTCTAAGCCCAGGATTTCAAGTCTAATTGCGTAGGGTATTCTGTTGAGAGTAGAAAAGCGGAGGGTTCTTCTAGTAAAGTATCTCTGGACATTTTCTAATGTATTTATGTCTGATGTGTGATGTGGATTCTGGATAGATGAGCTGTATTCAAGTATTGGTCTGGCGAATGTTTTGTATGCTCTGATTAGTAGTGTGATATTACCAGAGAAGAAGCTACGTAAGATAAGGTTAACAACTCTTGAAGCCTTTTTGGCAATGTTGTTGAAGCACTTATTGAAGCGGCAGAAACCTACAAGAAGCAAGCCAACAAACATTGGTCACTTTAACCTCCTTTTAGAGTGGGAAAGCAAGGGGAAAATATTTACAAAATTGGATTTAAGAGAGATTTATTACTGCATAAGAATAAAGAGGGGCCTGGGTGGAGAACTATAGGAAACGTTAGTGGCAGAGGATGGTCCCATTTTTAGCAACTCTGTCAGAGGCAAGGCCACTTCAGCAAAAGCTGGGATAAATTGCCTGTAGAAGTTAGCAAAGCCTAAAAAGCTTTGAAGTTGTTTGCGAGTGTTGAGTTATTTGAAGTTAGCTACATAGTCTGCTTTGTTTTTTCTCCAGAGGATTTTTTTAAATTGTAGCTTCCTTATTGATTTGGGTAGTTTGTTCCTCTTGGTTATGGTGGTTATCAGTGGTATGTGTAGTCTGATAATTCTTTTGACTTCCAGCAAGAAGATGTTATAGAGATCGTTGGTGGAGTTAACAAACAGAGTAGAGTTTGCCAGGTAAGAGTTGAGAGGTCAGCATCTATGAGTTCATATTTGGCTTTTTAAAAGTTGTGCTTGGGTGTCCCATTATTAAGGTGATTCTTGCAATGATGTAGATTGAGGCTCAAGTCTATTATGCTCTGGTCATTGTTGTAAAAGGGTTCTTTTGTTTATAGTTCATAAATTATGCTTCTGTCGCAAAATATGAGGTCAATGAAATTGTTGAATCTAGTATTTTTAGGTACTAGTTGATCGAGTCCCAGATTGGTAAAAGCTTAGTATATGGTTGTGCAGATGGGTCCAGTCATGCATTAGGGTCCAGTTAATGAGAGGTATATTGAGGTCTCCAAGAAAGATAAGGGGGTATGGGCAGGAGGCTGCCACATTAGCAATGAGGTTAATTTGTTTGCATGTGTGATGTTGTAGTCTGGGGCCTGTAACAAAGTGGGAAGTGAAGTGTGGTACTTAAGGACCAATAGCAAACGGTGGTTTCAGGAAGGGTGAGATCATGTGTAACTTGGATATTTTTTAGGTTTAGTGTCTTTTTGTAGAATATAGCTACTCCACCTCCTCTGTGGGTTTCACTGTCAGACCGGAAGACAAGGTAGTGTCTTGCTGTGATGATGGAGTCAGGGAGGGATGCATTTAGCATGTTTCACAGACAAAAATAATGTTGAAGGTGTCAGTGTTTAGTAGGAGAAGGAATTCAGGCATTTAAACATTTTAATTATGTTTCTTGCATTGATTAGTTTGAATTTGAGATTAGGATTGGATTGAGGAAGTAAGGGGTGCGCTTTCCTAATCTTGATTGGTAGTGTGTGGGATGTTTTGTTGTTGAGGGATGGTGGGTTGGATGTTGTGGGGTAGATTGCGGGTCTTGTTTTTGTTGTGGTTGACATGGTAATCTATGTATAAGTTTGTTTCCCCTAGATCTAGTCATCTTTTGAGTTCCGCATGGAGTTCATGGGAGCGGATGTGTTGTAATAGAGATAGATACAGTCCAGATCTAAGTTTGCTGTGATTGGTATTGTTTCTGGCAATGGAGTTTATAGTGTAGATAAATTTCCATTTGCTGGACTCATTTTTACAAACCATTCTGCAGAATTGGGGGGCCACCGATCTGTCGTTATACTTGTGCTCAGGGCCATCTTTGGAAAAGATGCTGGGTATATTGGGTAACAACACATGTACCATTTCTTTCCTACCATGTGTAAGCCTATTTGAAAATGAAACCAGCATAAAAATCTCTTTTAGTTTTCCTTTTAGTTCAGTGATAAACATGGGCTACACAAAATATTAGTCTAAATCAGGTGTCAGCAACCTTAAACACCTGGAGCCACAAAACTTTTTGTGCCTGACTATTTCCTGAGCAGCCCCAAAACTAGCATATATAGTTGAATTAAAGATTCTGTTTTCTTCTTTTCTTGGATTTACCTATGGTTGGCCTACTGGTGATCAAAAAGCTCAATAAATTGCGTACCAGCGGCTGTCACACATTGACAGTTGTGACACATATTTTGAGCGATAGGGCATCAGAGGGATGAAAGAGCCACATGTGACTCCAGAGCTATGGGTTGCTGATCCCTGGTCTAAATGTTACCTCTGATTAGGGCTTTCCTTTGCTTCTTCACATTATTTGAACTGGGATAAGATAAAATATCATTTTACCATTTTCACCTGGTTAAACCAGAAAAGGATATTTCCATCTTTCATGGCTCTATCGCCAAAGTTATACGGTTGTGGGTGGGTGAGAAGGCTTTTGATTGTTTCACTGGGACTCTAATAAAGAAATGAATGGTCACGGAAGGACAGCAATTAATGACCAGGGAGTAAGCATTTATTTCTATATTTTCTGATCCTTGAATAAAGTTAATTACTTTTAATTAAACATTTGAAGCAATAGTAATTAAAAATTTAAGAATGCATGAAATATTTTATTATTGTAACTTTTGAACGCTAGATATGTCATTGTTACCAAAATAGAAAAAATCCCTGTCTTTTCCTCTTGAGGAAAAGCCATGTGCTTAATTTAATTGGATCTCTAGGTGAATTATTAAGCATGCTACCGTAAATTTACTAGACAAGCCTATTTGATAGTAAGTTATAATTAGACAACCCATTGGCATGAGGCAATGCCCTTATTTTGGAAGTTTATTTAGAAAAGACATATCTTGTACTTAGAAATATTTCTTGTTTCAATTGAAGCTAGGCAATAGCTTTCTTGTTCAACAAGAATGGTAAAATAGTCAGCTAGTATTTACCATTAGATCAGATTATATAAAATCTTTTTTTAACAGTTAAATACAAGTTTGCAGGTTTAAGAAGGAGATGAGTGGGTATGCTGTTAATAATTAGTCAGCTCTTCTTTTAAAACTATTTTGTGAAGTGATGCTGTTCTAAATATGTTTTTAGAATTGTGTGGGGGTTATGAGTCATTACTAGAAATAACACATAGGTGAAATTGTAGTATCTATGTAGTATATAGAAATGGAAGAATTGCTTCTGATTAAAAATAACATCCGTTGGCTTCATGAGACATCAAAAATACTGAATACTGAAAATAATTCTCAGTTAATTTTAAATATAATTCACTTTAATTTTATACTCCTTTCAAGTGTCTCCTATTATATTTCGGACTAGGGCAAAGTGCGGCATAGAAATCGAATAATAAGTGAGTGAGTGAGTGAGTGAGTGAGTGAGTGAGTGAGTGAGTGAGTGAATGAATGAATGAATGAATGAATGAATGTGAATACTTTGGTGGTCTACAGATTTGCCTCTCTATATTCCCTTTCCCCAAAATTATATTGAGGCTTGAACTGCTATCTTGTTGTGAAGATATATTGCATCATCCATTGCCACTGAAAAGTATTGAAATCTCTTTGTGTTGCCTGGTGCAAGTGGAGATTGCTGTATAAGTTTGAGGCCTTCAGTTTGAGACCCACAAGTTCCTTCGGCTTTCTTCTGTCTGTAGAAAAAGGGTAAAAACACAAAGAAATAAGCTCATTTTGATCAAGATCAAAAGTTTTAAGTAGAATTATAGACATGAATAGAATAGAATGGAATGGAATAGAATAGAATATTGTTCTGTCAGGAAATTTCTCCTTAGTCCTAAGTTGCTTCTCTCCTTGAATAGTTTCCACCCATTGCTTCTTGTCCTAACCTCAAGTGCTTTGGAGAACAGCCTGACTCCCTTTTCTTTGTGGCAACCGTTGAGATATTGGAACACTGCTATCATGTCTCCCTTAATCCTTCTTTTCATTAAATTAGACATACCCATTCCTGCAACTGTTCATATGTTTTAGCCTCCAGTCCCCTAATCATCTTTGTTGCTGATTTCTGCACACTTTCTAGAGTCCCAACATCCCTTTTACATCGTGGCAACCAAAACTGAATGCAGTATTCAAAGAGTGGCCTTACTAAGGCCTTATAAAGTGGTATTAGCACTTCACGTGATCTTGATTCTATCCCTCTGTTAATGCAGCCTAGAATTGTATTGGCTTTTTGGCAGCTGCTGCACATTTCCAGGTCATATTTAAATGGTTGTCCACTAGGATTCCTAGATCCCCCTCACAGTGACTACTGTTGAGCAAGGTACCACATATACTGTACCTGTGCATTTTGTTTTTCTTGCCTAAATGTAGAACCTTACTTTTTTCACCATTGAATTTCATTTTGTTAGATAGCACCCAATGTTCAAGTCTGTCAAGATCCTTCTGTATTTTGAGCCTATTTTCTGGAGTGTTGGCTATTCCTGCCAGTTTGGTGTCATCTGCAAACTTGATGAGTTTCCCCATCTATCCCCTCGTCCTAGTCATTGATGAAGATGTAGAAGAGTACTGGGCCTAAAAGACTTGGGGATTCCACTGCATACTTCCCTCCATGTAGATGCAGTTCCATTGAGCACTACACGTTGAGTACAGTTGGTCAGCCAGTTTTGAATCCATCTGGTGATATTGCTGTCTAACCCACAATTTTCTACTTTTTCTAGTAGTAGGTTATGGTCTATTTTGTCAAATGCCTTACTGACGTCCAAGTAAACCACATCGACAGCATTCCTCTAGTCTAGTCTACTAATTTTGTCACTTTGTCAAACAATACAATAAGATTTGTCTGGTATGATCTGTTTTTGACAAATCCATGTAGGCTTTTGGTTATTACTTTGTTTGCTTCTAGGTGTTCGTTGATTCATTGCTTGATTATCTTTTCCAAAATCTTCCCTGGTATTGATTGTCAGGCTGATAGGTCCGTCGTTTCCTGGACTACCCCCCCCCCCCACCTTTTTTTGAAGATGGAAATTACATCAGCTCTTTTCCAGTCCTCTGGCAGTTCCATGGTGCTCCAAGATATAATTCAGTGGTTCTGAGATCTCGTCTGCCAATTCCTTTGGAACCTTGGGTGTAATTCATCCGGTCCCGGTGATTTGAATTCAGCTAGGATAGACAGGTGTGCACTTACAATTTTCTTCCCTATTTTAATGTGTTCCTAACATGTTTTTTTGTGAAGCTGTTTTTGATAGGTTGGACTGTTTTTTTCCCTTTGTGTAAAGACAGATGCAAAAAACATGTTAACTGGCTCTGCTTTCTCCCTGTTGCTTGTCAACTTCTTGCCACTTTCTCCCTGCAATGGACCAATTGTTTCCTTGACTTTTTTCTTGTTTTTAATATGTCCAAATAAATTATATTGACAGCATTCCTCTAGTCTGCTAATTTTGTCACTTAACTAATGTTATGACTAACTTAGAAGGGGTAGTTTCATAACCCCTTTCCCAATGCTGAAGTCCTAATTAAAATGATCCTGATAAATGGCAACCCTGCCTCTGTAGTAACTCATTAGTGAAGGGACATCCACTGTTTCTAGGCAATTGGTTTCACTGCTGAATGACTCAGTTAGGAAATTTATTTCCTCTTAACATCTAGATAGAATCTGCTTTCCTATTGGAAGAAGTAACTGGTTCAAGTGAAAAAAATGCAGTTCAGCTTAATAGTTGGGTCTATATATCAAGCAAAGCCTTTAAAATGTATAAATAGTATTTTACAGTTTAGCAAATAGGATAAACACAGAAAATTGTAAAATGAACAAACTTAAACGAACCAGGGCTAACCCTGGGGCTGTTGAGCAATATAGTGTCATCCAGAAGGTATGAAGGTATGAATGATTTTATTTTCCAAGGGTTTTTTAACTGCTTTTATATTGTTTTTAAATTATTGTATGCCACCCTGAGTCTGCAAGGAGTTGGGCGTCTCATAAATTTGATAAAGAAATAAAAATCTATTTGCAAATTAGGCCAATTTAGTGTTAGTGAGCAGTTGTATACTTAGGGTCCTCCTTTAAAATTGGAAAATTGCTATTTCCATATAGAAATTAGTTAGTTAGTTAGTTTATAATAATAATAATAATAATTATTATTATTATTATTATTATTATTATTATTATTATTTAATTATTATTAATTGTTTAAAGGAGGACCCTAAGTATGCAACTGCTCACTAACACTAAATATAATAATAATTATTATTATTATTATTGTTATTATTATTGTTGTTGTTATTATTATTATTTTATTATTTTATTTTTATTATTATTATTATTATTATTATTATTATTATTATTATTATTATTATTATTATTATAATATTTGTATGCTGCCCCTCTCCGAGGACTCGGAGCGGCTCACAACAAGTAAAACATCATGTACAAATCCAATATTAAAACAGTTCTAAAAACCCTTATTAAAAAACAATCATACAACCCAAACACACCATACATAAAGTCAAGATAGCTAAGGATATATTAATTCTTCCATGCCTGGTGACATAGATGGGTTTTCAAAAGTTTACGAAAGGCAAGGAGGGTGGGGGCAGTCCTAATCTCTGGGGTGAGTGATTCCAGAGCGCCAGGGCCGCAACAGAGAAGGCAGTTAGTTAGTTAGTTAGTTAGTTAGTTAGTTAGTTAGTTAGTTAGTTAGTTAGTTAGTTAGTTAGTTAGTTTATGGCATATCATACATGGACTAGCAGTATATATTAACATTGCAACTAGTTTAATAGAACCCAATAAATTATAAATGTTAAAAAGATCTGTATTCTCTCATTTTTGTTGCCAAGTATTTTGAAAGCCAGGAAAATCTATAGAGTAGTCTGTCTGTCAGCAGTTGTTAGTTCATTTAGTTCACTGTGTAATGCTCTCTTAACAACTGTAGCAAAAAAGGGGCATAAAATGGGGAAAAATTAACTTAACAAATGTCTCAGCAACAGAAATTTTGTCCTCAGTTGTGATCATATGTTGAGGAGCACCTATACCAGTGATGGCGAACCTACAGCACGGGTGCCACAGGTGGCATTTGAAGCCATATCTGCTGGCACATGAGCCATTACCTTAGCTCAGCTCCAACATGTATGGGTGCGCTGGCCAGCTGATTTTTGGCTCGCACAGAGACTTTGTGAGGGCATTTTTGGCTTCCAGAGAGCCTCTTGTGGGATGAGGGAGGAGATTTTTATCCTCCCTGTCTCTAGGGAAGCCTTTGGAGCCTGGGGAGGGTGAAACACAAGCCTACAGGGCCCACCAGAAGTTGGGAAATAGACCATTTCTGGCCTCAAGAGGGCCTCCTGGGGGTGGGAGAAGCTTTTTCGCCCTCCCCAGGCATTGAATTATGGGTAGCAAGCGCACATTCTTTCGGCACCTAAGGAAAAAAAGATTCGCCATCACTGTCCTATACTTTATTCCAGCATTCCCCTTCTCTCTGTTATATCACCTACTAAGCCAATAGCAAGAACTAGGAGACTTCAGAGATCAGAGAACACCACAGTTCCACCAATTAGAAAGGTGTAGAACACAAGTTTCAACTCTTACCCTCAAAATGAGGCTATAGAGCACTGCACACCAGAACAACTAGACACACAGAAATTTTTCCCAAACACCATCACTCTGCTAAACAAATAATTCCATCAACACTGTCAAACTATTTACTAAGTCTGTACTGCCATTAATCTTACCATCCCTCCTATCACCCACCTCCTCCCAATTATGACTGTAACTTGTTGCTTCTATCCTTACGATTTATATTAATATTGATTGTTTCCTGACTGCTTATTTGTACACTGTGACAATCATTAAGTGTTGTACCTCATGATTCTTGACAAATATTTCTTTTATATACACCAAGAGCATATGCACCAATGACAAATTCCTTGTGTGTCCAATCACACTTGGCCAATAAAGAATTCTATTCTATTCTAAATTACATTTTGTTCCATGCTTTAAGCAAATGTTTTAAATTGTTCCACATGTCCTTACTTACAGTTCTTGGATCCTTTTTCTCAGATCATAAAGTGAAAGCAAAAGACCCATTAAGCCAGTATTTATGGTCAAATGATGAATTCCTGTGTAACTTCGTTTCTTGGCTGGAATAATTGAATGTGTTTCATGATAGCAAATGAAAAACTAGAGAACAGCTTTCAGAGAATTGTAAGAGGAATATCCACACGGAATAGTATTATCTGCAGCTTTCAATTGTTACTGTGGGAGGAATGGCCATTTGTCCTATTATATTGTGGAGAAAGCAAGAATTGAACTAAGAGATGGATTTAGGATTACTTTCCCTGGGAATAAAGAGCACATTTTGAAAGGTGGGAATGGAGGAATTGAAATTTTTTCCCTTCCCTCTAGGCTTATAGAATTTATACATGGTATGCTTGTTTGTATGATTGGTCTCTTAAATTGGGGGTTTTTAGATTATTTTTTAATATTAGATTTGTTACATTGTCTTTTTTATTGTTGTTAGCCGTTCCGAGTCTTCGGAGAGGGGCGGCATGCAAATCTAATAAATAAATAAAATAAATAAATAAAATGAAAATTTGGGCGCTTGTTAGAAAAACTGTTAGGACACTCATTTGTTAAATTCTGAGATAACTAATAACTGGGATATTGTCAGAGTTTTTCAACGGAAAAATATAAAGGCAAAACATAGATGTCTCTGAAGAGGTTTCAGTTAATTAATGTTGTGGAAACAAATGAATCATAGAGAAATTTTAAAAAAAATAGTAGCATTAAGTATACGATAAAATCTTGCCAGTCCAGGTCTACGCCTCACTCCTTGTTTTCATAGGTGTTCCTTCTTTGTTTCTTCCTGCTATTGTCTTTCCTTTTTAGGAATGTCAAAGGAAAACAAAGTGCTCAATCACTGCTGGACAGACTGTTAAAAAAAGACATATGAAAAGCAGATTGACACACTGCTGAAGTTGTAGGAAAAGAATGGGCCTATTGTTCTGTTGTAATAGCTCTTTCTAAAACAGACAAAAGTTAAAAAGAATGAAAAAGGAAATGTTAATAAATTGGATCCTATTCCGTATTCTATGTGTATGCAGTGGCTTCTTGGATTTCTGTTATAAAAATGTAGGAATTGCGTCAGGTTTTTTTTCCTCCAGCTATTAAATTAGAAATGTAAATGAACGTGGTGTTATTCATTTCTAATTCATGTACTAAAAGGAAATACTGAGTAATTTATGACTGATTTATTGAATGCATCATGACATGAGCTGGTTCTCTTTTTTACATACATTGTGACAGGCACGTATACAAATGGGGGGCACTTGCATCATTTATTCAGGTTAAGTAAACCTTCATATTTGTGATCACAGTTAGGTAAAGCAGCTTCTTTTAGGTTATTGGCACCATTAGAACCAGTGTATCTTCCACAAGTAGGAACTGCAGCAACATTTGCTTGGCACATTATTATTGAAGCACTCAACTGTGAGATTGCAGTTCCCTCCCACTTGTCTGGGAGCTGTATGAAATCTGTTTTAGTCTTGTTGAACAAAAATAGCTGGCAAGAAAGTATAAGCAGTTCTACATTCCCTTTATATGAAACAAATTGTTGTTAACTTCATGCTAAGATGCTGTGGGAGTTTTAGAGGCAACATTTTCCGTCCTCCTTTTTTTTAAATATAATACTACAAAGAACTGGTGAAAATGGTTTGGGTGGATGCTATTTACTTAATTTTTAAACTTTGCTGTGTTTTAAGTGTTGGTAGCAGAATGCAGTGCCAATTATGGATTGTACTCGAGTGAACAAACTCAGAAGTCCTGTCCATTGTGTGGAAATCACTCCACACTCTCAAGTGAGAAAAGCTCCAGGCACTACAATTTGTTCTCCCTGCGAGTGCCAGACTTTTTCATATGAAACTCTGACTCTTTCCATATTGGCTTCGTCTCCAAGTTATGTCTGCTTTCCCCAGTAATATATACCCCTCAGTAATGTTTTCCTTTTGAGTTGCTTCTTTGACATTTTAAAGGTTTCAGAATGCAGAACAATTTAAAGAAGCCTAGAAGTTTCAAATAACCAGATTACTCGTTAAGGCAGCAGGCTAGATTGTGAGTTCTAGTCGTGTCTTAGGCGCAGTGCCAACCGGGTGATTTTGGACCAGTCGCTTACCCTCAGCCCTGGGAAGGAGGCAATGGCTAACCACTTCTGAAAAACATTGCCAAGAAAATTGTAGGGACTTGCCCAAGCAGTCTGGAAGAAAAAATGTTAGACATCCCGCCATTGGCTGATAAGAAGATCGAGGGAGAAATTCAGAATTTTTCTTCCATTCAAGAGAGAAGGTTCCCAACCCTGAGTGTTCTGGTACAAGCTCAACTTTTCCCAGTCAGATAACTCAGCACAAAGGTATATCACAGATAATTTTATTGCAGGAATTCTCACAATAATTCACAGTTATGATGCGATTCTTCTGTAGTATAATCTTTCCCATTGTGCAGGTAAAAAGAGATTGAATTGACCCAGGCTCTAGGTAGAGCATCTACATGCTGGCTGGCTTAATGAAAGAGTGAAGACAAAGACCGTCTGGAATGTTCTCTCCAATTACCCATCATCCCGAGTCAGAGCCAATAGGAATACACAAATGTGGTCACATGTAGAATTACATTACCCAGAGTGCAATTTCACTACATTTCCCCTAATGCAATATCTTAAAGAGACATGCCTAAATACAGTCCAACTATCTCTGTCTCTGGGGACAGCACACTGAGCCATGCCCGGTACCGGGTCATAGCCTGTCGGGAACCAGCCACACAAGTGGTAGACAAGCATCCTCACACACAATTGCATTTGTGCAAATGGCATGTGCGTGAAACCATCTCCTCCCCTTCTCGCCCAACTGCCACCAATCCACAAAGATTGGGGAGTGCTGTTTTAAAGAAGAAAAGGGAATCTTTCTATTGACATTCTGTCAATAGGCTACCGTGAAACTGCCCAATCGAAAGAATAGACAAGACCACGATACTAACAGAGAGTTGAATAACTTTGCTTTTTTTATAATTACCAAAAGGTATCTGAAAGGAAAGAAATCTGAACATGGGTTTTTAAAACTGTACCTTCTGTTTTAATGACCTTGTCCCCAGATCCTACATATGTGTAGCATTCCTTAGAAATTGAAAATTACCCAATGACATTGATATTTTATAAAACAGCTTTCAGAAATTAAAAGCATGAAACTAAATAAAATATGTCCTTGCAGTGCACTCATTATTAAACACACAAATATGCTGTGACTGTTTTATTTATTTTATATGGACTCTATGTCCTTGCAGTGCTCCTTTTTTATCGTTTGCTGCTGCTATTGTGGTATGTGCTAGCAAATATAAATCCGTCTTGAAGCTCATGACATCTGCTTTCATACATCCTGATAATTACTTCAGCAAATGTCTTGACAGCCAGAGCATGACACAGTGTGTACGACCTCTGAATTGCGTCAGGCTAATAAATAATAAACAGCTTTACCATAATGCTTTGGGTCCATGCTAGAGTAAAGTCAGGGAATAATGTTTAAGGAAGCAGTGTTCAATAAAGTGTCACACATTGAAATCCAGTAACATTGATTTGCTAAGTTTATTTAAGAAAATATTTGATCTCCTATTTTCTCACCGAAATTTTCAAATATTTTACAACATTTAAAATGAACTATTGATTCTAAAAGGTTTATTATAGCAGGGGAACCCAATTTCCGGTCTGCAGTCCAGTGGCCCATTGGGAACTGGGCTGTGTAAGTGGTGTGCGAGCATGTAAAGTTGCATTTGCAGAAGCAGCATGCATGTACGTGAAACCATGCTCACACACACGCACTGCCGCTGCTGCCAACAGTCTGAAGAAGTAGAAAGGTTGGTGACTGCTATATTATCGGACAAAGTATCTCCAAAAGTCTTCTTTCCCAGTTAGGATAATAAGGTTGCCTTATCCATCACAAGGATTGCAGTACAATCCTTCTAGATAAGACTCAGATGTTCAGGATTTTTTGCCTCTTCTCAAGAACCATTTTCCACTTAAAAACTTGAGCCTCTGAAACTGTAACCGGAAAAGGCAGGGAGAAGCGTCCGTGTGGCCTCTCTAGGAATCTCCTGGGAGGAAACAGGGCCAGAAAAGGCAGGGAGAAGCCTCCATGGGGCCCCTCTAGGAATCTCCTGGGAGGAAACGTCCTCCACCTTCCCTGTGGTTTCCCCAGTTGCATGCATTATTTGCTTTTACATGAATTCCTATGGGAAAAAATGCTTCTTCTTACAAACGTTACTACTTAAGAACCTGGTCATGGAACGAATTAAGTTCGTAAGTAGAGGTACCACTGTATTTGTATGGAATGATCTGTAGCAGCAGTGAAGAAGGACATAGTTGTCCATGTTGATTTCATTTCGTTTTTAGATTTGCAGTTTCAAAAATTAAATTGCATGCGTGTTCACTATACAATTCGACATACATTTCTCCAATAATCCTCCCAGGGAGGCACTACCTTGACCTAGTTGCGGGCTTTGCCTGAGGTATATGCATTGTCAAGGCACAAGGGTAGCGGCTGTTCAAAATCTCAGGGGGAACTATCATTCCAGAGGCCCACTTCTAAGGTCCAGACAGATGGCTTTGTTTAACTGAGTGAACCCAGAGTGCCATATTTAACTGGCCAGGCAAGTATTATGGGAGACATGAGATTCCTCAAGTATCCAGGCTCTTTGCCACTTTTGTTCTTAGCTTCTTAACAATTGCATTTTTCAGAGAACTCCCCATAAAAGGCTGCTACAAATAATTGTACTAAATACTACATGTTATAAAGTCGTTGACTGTACTACAAAATTCAAAACAGTGTAAATTTTGCTTTATAAAAATACCCCAGTATGTATTCTTACTCGTTAAAATTAATCTTACAGCCTTTTGCCCCATTCTTACTGATGAAGAAGAAGATATTCTGTTTTGTAAAATGAAAAACAGAGTTGTATTCATTTTTACATCGCAGAGATGACAAAATTAATGATTAAACAGACAAGGAAGGCAAGGCTGCTATACTTCCTGAATTGGTTGTATATCTATCTCAGGTACCTCTTGACTATTTAGTGTTAAATTTACTGGCGTTGCAGACAAAACTTCATTGTAATGAGCAACTGAAAGGCTTTAATAATAACCGCATTGTGATGATGTTTTGAATTAATTGCGTTGGTAATACTTTTAGCCTAATGTTTGAAAAATACTTCAGTGTTCAGAGCTTGCCTTTTCTGTCCATGATTGCATAATTTGTATTTAAAGAGAAAGCAATGGACCCATTTCTGTCTGAGAAGGAGAGAAAAACTTGCTCAAAGGTTGCTCAGATATAAAGGTATTGTGCCATTTTTCCTGACCATGTAATAACATTTGGGGGGTTTTCACCTTCTTAACGCTAGTTTCTTTACCATTGGCAAAAATAATCAGAGCCATTAAATATACTTCTCTTTATGGATCAGCTAAACAGTTTTAATAAACATTTGCAAGAACATGTTTTACTGATTTGAAATACAGCAATATTATGTTTCTAATTTTCAGCGAAGGTCACAGTGTCAGTTAATAGCATAGTTTAGTCTAAAACTAGTTAAAGTATCACATTTTCCATCGGTCTTGTGAAATAATGACAAGTAACGACATGTTTATATGCAACTTTAATTAGATGTGCTGTAAGTGAGGGTATTTCACATCTAATATAAATAGTTCTTAGTCGGGATGATAATTTGCTTCTCAAACTCAGTTATTTAAAATGTAACGGCAGTATGATTGCTCTGGCAGATTTTTTCTTAATTCCATTCTTCTTTGCACATTATTTCCTTAAAATTGTCTGTTTAAATATTTGAATTCCAATATTGAGAATGTTAATCCTTCAGCTTCTGAGGGATAAAGCTCCTTTTTTGGTTTTCAATCATGGATTCTATTTTTCATGTTTGAAACTGCACACATTTATATATTAAAAAGCTTTAGTTTTCACTTGAGAATCTTCCTTCACTTAGCTAATGTGCATCACTACCATTTTCAGAGTTTTTTCTCCCCAATTCTGAATATTACCATATCTTCCATTAGAGAATAAGACCATGTCTCTCTCTTAATGCAGACGCTGGTCCATGTGTTAGCAAAAACTTCAGAAGAGAAGGATTTAGGGGTAGTGATTTCTGACAGTCTCAAAATGGGTGAGCAGTGTGGTCGGGCAGTAGGAAAAGCAAGTAGGATGCTTGGCTGCATAGCTAGAGGTATAACAAGCAGGAAGAGGGAGATTGTGATCCTGCTATATAGAGCGCTGGTGAGACCACATTTGGAATACTGTGTTCAGTTCTGGAGACATCACCTACAAAAAGATATTGACAAAATTGAACGGGTCCAAAGACGGGCTACAAAAATGGTGGAAGGTCTTAAGCATAAAACGTATCAGGAAAGACTTAATGAACTCAATCTGTATAGTCTGGAGGACAGAAGGAAAAGGGGGACATGATCGAAACATTTAAATATGTTAAAGGGTTAAATAAGGTTCAGGAGGGAAATGTTTTTAATAGGAAAGTGAACACAAGAACAAGGGGACACAATCTGAAGATAGTTGGGGGAAAGATCAAAAGCAACGTGAGAAAATATTATTTCACTGAAAGAGTAGTAGATCCTTGGAACAAACTTCCAGCAGACGTGGTTGGTAAATCCACAGTAACTGAATTTAAACATGCCTGGGATAAACATATATCCATTGTAAGATAAAATACAGGAAATAGTATAAGGGCAGACTAGATGGACCATGAGGTCTTTTTCTGCCGTCAGTCTTCTATGTTTCTATGATGTCCCATAGTTAGATTGAAGTTTAGTCACATCTTATCTTGTAAGCTCCCACTTTCTATATGGTCTGTATGCCATCTTCTGTCAGACTATAATTGTATTCTAGATATAGTCTTTAAGAGTTTTAGTTTTGAATGTCTATTTTTTTTTTAAAAAACACCAAACGTGCTCACCAGCAAGTTGAATGAGTAGGGTTGTGGGAGGTAGTGGGTAGAAATCTTTTCAGGTTCTTGGATAAAAAGAATTCATATTTTGATAACGTTTTGAAATCAGATCTTAAATTTAATTTCAAAATATACCAGATTTTTAAGAGTATAAACCCCCCCCCCCAAAAAGAGGCTGAAAATTTGGGGGTGCCTTATACTGTGAATGTAGCTTTTACTAAGCTTTTTTTAGCCCTAACAAGGTGCTAACACGATCTTCCAGGCTTTGCTAGCTTGCTTGCTTCTTTCATTGTTGCTCCTTCCAACAATCAGCCGAGCCTTTTTTCAGCTCTAACTAACAGTGAAGCAAACTTCTGTGCTTTGCTAGCGAAATGATCTTCCCTTTACCTGATTTTCTTATTGTTTCTCTCTGTAGAGAGAGAGAAGTGAAGTGTTTTAGAAACTTTTTTTTATCCTCAACCAGGGGATAAAAAGCAAGCACTTGGCTCAAAACCAACAAACTAATGTGCTGAAGCTGACCAGACTAAAGACTAGCCAGATGAATATCTGCTAGGCAGATTATTTCCCACCCTATTTTCCTCCTGTGTTATACTCCGAAAAATATGGTAGATTACTTGTCCATCTTATGGTGCAGTGAGTATAACTATAAGTAATTCCTGGCTTATTATGGATGGTTTAACAATTACTTGAAGTTATGACAGACATATCCAGAACTACTTGTAACCCATTTTCAGAGTTATGATGGCTACCCATACACCACACAGAGAGAGAGAGAGAGAGAGAGAGAGAGAGAGAGAGAGAGAGAGAGAGAGAGAGAGAGAGACATTTTTAGTCACGTGATTGTGTTTTAGGACCACGGGCAATCAGCTCACCTTTATGGTCATTTGCAGGACCCCATAGTCATGCATGTAAAATGTATTTTGCTGTTTTCTAGTGTTTATTTCTGGATTTTCTCAAAAGCCCTTTTAGGAAAATGGATTCACTTACTGACCATTCCATTCTCATTTAATGACTATCATTAAAAACAATCTCTAGGTTTTAGTTTGGTCACATGATGCCTCAATTTACAACTGCAATGACTTATAGCCATAATTCTAGACTCAATTATGGGTATATGTGGAGCTAATGTGACCTGTTCTTCCTCTTTCATCTCTCAGCATCACCCCCAGAATTTCTTGCTTTCTTCTAAGAAAAAAAAAGTTTAATTCATAATCAAATATTAAATCCTGTTCTTATCTTTTTTCTTTTTTCCTCAGGAAAACTATAAATCTAAATAAAATCCTGAATATGTAAACTAGTTTTGTATTATAGTGTAAAGATACATACAATTCTCCAGATATATAGCAAAAGAAACTTATAGAATTAGATCAAAATTCTCCCTAGTTTGGCAGCTTGTTCATGCAATTATTATTTGGATGCCTATGGAAAAGTGAGTATAACAAAATTGATCTGGTTTGATCTTACTCCAGGTAGAAATCCTTCCTGCCTTTGTGGCAGAACTATAATTTATCCTTCTCTGACTCATCTGTGAATAATGGTTGTTCCTGAAGTAAGCAATAAACAGCAATCTTTGGTCTCTCTTATTCACTCTTTTTTAAGCTGAATTTTCCCAAACATAATAACCCTTTCCAAAATGAACCATAGTTCATTTTATGAACTTTCCCTAATTCCACAGTACATTTTCAAAGTATAGTAACCAGAATTATAGAGAATATTCAAAATACAATTGCAATGCATATTGTGAGCAATATGTATTACGCGGTGCAAACATGCAGGACAGAGATAAAACATCTGATAATAATTATAAATATATTATGTTACTTTCTTTGGATAAAGAAAAGCTCTGTATGTTATGAGTTTGTGTCATCTGTGAAAATTCTCCCTGCCGGCTACGTTTTATAAGTCTGAAATATTCATTAGTACTCCTTGATGAATTTCTTATTGTCATTGAGACTGGGTGTACTGAAGTGTCAATATTCACATGGGGAGGTAACTAGGAGTAATCTGTGAAGCATTAAGCAAGCCTTGCAAATAGTGCAGTTGCTTTAACTGTTGATAAAGGAGTGCCTTGAATATGCTCTTGTGTGCTGCAAAGCATATATTTCCAAGGCTTTGCATAACCCCGATACAAAACGCTTAAAATAGAGATCCAAACTTCTCCTTCCTGCACGTTCATTCACAGGTGCATGTGTATGTGCCTGCACGTAAACACACAAAGAACAGCTTTTCAGATAGCTGTCAGATTCCATTACTTGATGTTTTTTAATACCACTTCCAATTTGTTCCTCAGCCTGGAAAGGTTGGGGAACTCTGATCTAACCCACAAAAACCACATCTAACTTTACAAAATATACATTGGTACGTCTACTTAAGACCTTAATTCATTCCGTGACCAGGTTCTTAAGTAGAAAGATTTGTAAGTAGAAGCAATTTTTTCCCATAGGAATCAATGTAAAAGCAAATAATGCGTGCAAACCCATTAGGAAAGAAACAAAAGCTCGGAATTTGGGTAGGAAGAGGAGGAGGTCAGTCGCTGCCGAAGGAAGAAGGTGAGATGGAGGGAATAAAAAAAATCCAAAACTTTAAGGCTTAAAAAGAAAAAAAGAGGGACTCTGAGGTGGTGAGGAGGAGCATGCGCCTTCCATATACCCACAACGAGGCTGCCTCCCATATTTTGTAAAGTTAGATGTGGTTTTTGTGGGTTAGACCAGAGAGAAAAACCCAGGCGGGTGAGAGCCGGAGCACCACTGAAAGGCTCCTCTGGCAGCCCAGAAAAGCCTGAGATGGCCGGGATTAAAGGGGGAATGGTAGGAAACTGGCTGGGCCTTTGTGCCACTCTCAAATTTCCTGTGAAATTTTTCTGGGCTTAAGTAGAAAATGGTTCTTAAGAAGAGGCAAAACAATCTTGAACACCCAGTTCTTATCTAGAAAAGTTCTTAAGTAAAGGCGTTCTTAAGTAGAGGTATCACTATATTCTTGTTTTATCAGTTGGAAGCTGATACTATTTTAGGTATTATTGACAGAGGTCTTGTCAGAAAGTTTTACCCAAGACTTGGAAATACAGTGGTACCTCATCATACGAACTTAATTGGTTCCAGGAGGAGGTTCGTAAGGTGAAAAGTTTGTAAGATGAAACAATGTTTCCCATAGGAATCAATGTAAAAGCAAATAATGCGTGCAAATCCTTCAGGAAAATCCCAAACTTTAGAAGGTAGGCGAACAGAGGGCAGGGAGGAGCAGCTAAAGGAGGCGGGTGGAAGAAGCAAGGCTAGGCTAAAGGGTGAGTGGGAAGGAAGAAAGGCAAGGGGGGCGCCCCTCCCTTTTCTTTTCAAAAGACACCGTTTCAGTGCCTTTGCAAGCACATTGTTCTCTGCAAAATCTTTCCTCCCCCAAGCTGCCCCTCCCTTTTCTTTCTTAAAAAGACACCATTTCAGTGCCTTTGCAAGCACATTGTTCTCTGCAAAATCTTTCCTACTCCAAGCTGCCCCTCCCTTTTCTTTCTTAAAAAGACACCATTTCAGTGCCTTTGCAAGCACATTGTTCTCTGCAAAATCTTTCCTCCCCCAAGCTGCCCCTCCCTTTTCTTTCTTAAAAAAGGGGGAAAAAAGAAACCCCTTCATCCCAGCAGCAGCTGCTTGGGTTGGTAAGGTGAAAATAGTTCGGAAGAAGAGGCAAAAAAATCTTAAACACCGGGTTCATATCTTGAAAAGTTCGTTAGAAGAGGCGTTCGTAAGATGAGGTACCACTGTATACTTTTGCCTATGAACTCAAGCCCACATTCAGGAGTTTTGCAAGAGTCCAAGGCAACGCTGAGATGGATGTTGTTACAGATGCAAAATCCTTAGTAATAACGAACAGCTAATGCAGAACTAAGTTGTCAAGTCTTTTTCTGCTTTCACATAGTAATGAGTTTATCTTTCATTTATTAGTTTTGGATTCAAGGGGCATGGACCATATTTTGACAATAGCCTTATCTCTGCTCAGGTTTTTGGTTTCCCTTTCCAGTTTCAGTTTTCAACAGATTGCTACATTACAGTTTCAGTGGTTGTTCATGGATGAGACAGAGTGGCAAATTATACATTTGTCCTAGAAACAATATCTGAAGTGGTGGTAGTGGTGGAAATATTTTTTTTTCCAATACAGAGTGGGCCTACCTGCCCATTAAGATTTGTCAAGCCATTGTTGCAGGGTTTAATAATAGCATTTGAAATGCCCGGAGAAAGAAAATGTGTGTAAAATAGGAGCAAAGAAAAAACAGTTACTTTAAATACTTCAGGCCACGTTGTGAGGTTTTGATTTCCAGTATTGTCATCTAAGCATTCATTAAAGCAGTGTAAGAGTTCACAATGCCTCATTTACAAGCCAAGCTGTGGAAAGAAGAAAAAAAAGCCCACGCAGCAAACTCAGTTTACTGCGCGAGAAAATTATGGCTTGCTCTTGGTCAACTCAAGAATCTACTTGCAGACTTCAGAACATTATTGGAGAGAAACAAGAGTTTTTGTGGTATTATACATCAGGGTACTTCCTGCCTTGTTTTGTCCAGATTCACACCCCTGACCTTTGAGGCATGGACTACCTTGCCTGAAGCAGAAGGCCTTTAGGGAGAGAAGATACAGCAGGTGAAACAGACCCAATAGGTCAAGGAGATGCATGTCTTTCTATGAAACAAATAGATGATTCAGTGTGAATTTTTCTCATCGTATTGGCAAAGCTACACAAAAACACCTATCAATACAATTACATTCAAATTCAATAGTGAGCAGAAATCATGCTCTGAATAAAGGGATGTTGAATAGTCTGTGATAGGCAAGCTAAAAGTATGAAGAAAGCGAAAAATCCTTCCTTTTTGATAAGTTGCAAATTATTGAATATGAATTGTTTCTTGGATGGTTAGCCTTCAAGGTTAACCTATAAGATTCAGGAGGGAAGTGTTTTTAATAGGAAAGTGAACACAAGAACAAGGGGACACAATCTGAAGTTAGTTGGGGGAAAGACCAAAAGCAACATGAGAAAATATTATTTTACTGAAAGAGTAGTAGATCCTTGGAACAAACTTCCAGCAGACATAGCCGCCCTGAGTCTTCGGAGAAGGCGGCATACAAATCTAATAAACAATAATAATAATAATGGTTGGTAAATACATAGTAACTGAATTTAAACATGCCTGGGATAAACATATATCCATCCTAAGATAAAAAAACAAAAAATAGTATAAGGGCAGACTAGATGGATCATGAGGTCTTTTTCTGCTGTCAGTCTTCTATGTTTCAAGCAGATGTAATGGTTATTCTATTTAACTCATGCAGCAAATCAATTAAACGTTAGATTTTTATATCTGCAGCATAAAACTGTAGACCTTTCTAGTAAAGATATATTGGCGCATACTCGAAATAATTTCAAAGTAGAAAAACATTTTAAAAACATTTTCAGAAAGCCATTATTAATAGCCCTTAGTCTTAATGTTGGGGGATTGTATTTTAACCGTTGAAAAATCTGTTCATGAACATTGCAATTTTTTGCAACAGGTTCCGTTCTTTAGCAGTTGTGTGTGGAGTCCTATTGTTCCAACTTTGCTTTCCAAGCATGGAAGTTATTGACTAGTCTTCTATTGTAGCATTACAAGAGGAGTAAAAAAATCCTCCTAGCATTTTCTCCATACCACGAAAGGCTTGTAAATAGGAACACAAACACAATGAATTACTCATAAAGGGAGGTACATATTACAGAATATTTATTATAAGAATATTTATTGATTTGGGTTGCCTCTTTTCTCCTGCCAAATTACTGCAGATTGTTTAAGGCAATTATGCATTATGTTTAGTGTATACAGAAAGTAAGAGGAAAACACAACAATATATCTTTCCAAAAATATAATGAGTAAACCTCATTATATGGACTGTTGGAAAAGGCAACTGTGAGGCATGAATTTATGGATAAATGTACTTACATATTTTAAAACAGGAGTATGTAATAGTTTTCAAACCAGTGGGCATATTTAGATTGCACAGTCTGATGTGGGGGTTCATTTAAAAAGTAGGTAGGAACAGGACAAAGTGGGTGGAATCAAGGAATACCTAATTTTATTTAGTTTACGTTGGATTATGATTAATATACAGTGATACCTTGTCTTACAAACTTAATTGGTTCTGGGACGAGGTTCTTAAGGTGAAAAGTTTGTAAGACGAAACAATGTTTTCCATAGGAATCAATGGAAAAGCGATTAATGCGTGCAAGCCCAAAATTCAACCCTTTTGCCAGCTGAAGCGCCCGTTTTTGCGCTGCTGGGATTCCCCTGAGGCTCCCCTCCATGGGAAACCCCACCTCTGGACTTCTGGGTTTTGGAATGCTGCAGGGGAAACCCAGTAGGGGAATCCCAGCATCGCAAAAACGAGTGCTTCGCTGACAACAGAAGTCCGAAGGTGGGGTTTCCCATGGAGGGGAGCCTCAGGGGAATCCCAGCAGCGCAAAAACGGGTGCTTCGCTGGCAACGGAAGTCCGGAAGTGGGGCATCCCAGTGGCGGCGGTGGGTTTGTAAGGTGAAAATAGTTTGTAAGAAGAGGCAAAAAAATCTTAAACCCCGATGAGGCATTTTTAAGACGAGGTATCACTGTATATCATTAACTTGGTTGTTTGCAGTAAGTTTACTTTTTAAATATAATATTAAAAGTTATTAAAGTGTTTTTGGGAGGGGAGTGCAGGTTATGCATTTGTGATTTAAATTTAAATTAATAATGAGCCTCAGCTGATATTCCACATTCCTCTCAGCAAAAAGCATATCACATGAATGTTCAAAGCTCTTATTTGATCTTACAAGACTTATAATTGTTTCTTCACTGAAAAATTGGTATTTTCTGTTTTCATGAAGCATTATCTTCCTAATCATTTTTTAAAATATGTGCATATAACTTCCTATCAAAGGGGACGAAATAGAAATATTGATCTTGAAAATTACATAAAGCATTTTCTGAATATTATTATAAAATATATAATTGAAATTATATATATATATTTATATGTGCCTATCAACTTTTTCCTCTAAAATGCTCAAAAGAGCTATGTTAATGAAGCATTAAAAGTAATGCTGTCTTGCCAGCAGGAATCTTTCAAGGATCTCTGAATTACAAGAAACTTCATGAAAACTACCAGAGTATCATCTTGAATCATTTACATTTTTTATTTTTTATGGGCTTATGTAACCATGCAGAAAATCTAATGAGTTCTATCAGTATATACTGCAATGCCTTTATGCAAGCTTGGGTAATTATTACAAATTATATTGAAGAAATTCATAGAAATTCAGAATATTACTTATTTGAGTTACTTTTACCTACGAGGGTTGCCCAGAATTTAATGCACCACATTTTTTTCTTCAACAATTATTTATTGAGCACAATGAAACTTACACACAAGAAAGAATGATGTTTCTTCTACACTTCCTATTTTTCCATGTAATCTCTGACCCATTTTGTGGCCTTCCTCCAGTGAGACACAGGGGTGTGTATGCCTTGTCGGTACCTCTCCTTGTTCTGGTCACAAAGTCTTGGAGCTCTGCTGAACTGTCTTCTAATGGCCTCACCCTCTGTGCCCAGTGACTAACCGTACTTCTGTCGACTGCAGATTCTCCATAAACTGTACACAAACATTTGTGAATGTTCCCAACAGTTTCTTTCTCTGCAGTGAGAAATTCAATGATGACACGCTGCTTGAAATGTATATCACTTACAGACGCCATTTCGAAACACTGCTACAGCTACTCTGTCTGTCTGAAGAAACAGAAAATCCACACACCCACTCCTAAAAATTCAAATAATGTACAGTGATACCTCATCTTACAAACGCCTCGTCATACAAACTTTTCAAGATACAAACCCAGGGTTTAAGATTTTTTTGCCTCATCTTACAAACTATTCTCCGTACTGAAGGAGCGGGTCCAGCAGTCACATGGGTTGCTCATGTCCAATCCGGTGGAACTGAGCCTAGTGTTAAAAAAGCTTGCCGGATCCGCCCCTTCCCCAGAATTCGCTCAGTTCACATATCCTGCGGTTGTATTGTGATAGCTCGTTCAACATTCTAACACCTTCCCTTCGATCTTTTCCTTCAAAAGTAGTAAGAATTGTTTATCCTTATTTGTTTACTTGCACTAATAGCGCCAGCCGTTTGTGGCTCGGCTTTTTTCCTTGGGAAAAGTTGCGGTTTCGTTTTCCCCCGGCTGTTTTGCCGTTTACGATCCCCGCTGCCGCTTGTGGATTCTTTTAATCCTTTGGCCTGGAGGTCCTGGTGCAAGTATTGATTCATTGATTCATTATTGTATTATTGTAAAAGGGCTTAAAAAATACCTCCTGCGGAGTGAGACGCTTGTTTCTAGTCTCCTGGACTTAGTCGATCGCTTCCCCTTTAAGAAATTCTATTACGGAGCGATTTTTCGGCGCGAAGGCCTTCGCGCCCTTTTTAAATTTAGGCCTCTCGTGTTGGCCTCCTGCCAGCCGCGTAGGCCTCAGTCCACCGCGTGGATCCCGGAGTGGGCTTTGGGACGCTCAGGCTTAATTCTCCACCGGCTAAGCCTCCAACCAGAGTGCCTTGGTTTACTTTAAGTTAAGTTTAGGGAGGCTGGCCACGCTGTATTTGGGGACACGAACTCTGGGTTTGCCCAGATTGCCCTCAAGTCTCAGCAGCTCCGAGGCCTCGGAGCAGGATCCATACCTCTTGGGAAGTCCTTGAAATCTTCTCCCTAATTATTCAGTTTTTGGCTCAGCCTGGTCTTCTGTTAATTGTCAGACTATGGCTACTTTTCCCAAGAGAGGCACAACTAAAGGTCCCAGAGAGGCCAGGCCTACAGGCGATGAGATTACCAGTATTCCCCAGGCCTCGACCTCCTCTTCTTCAGGGGCCCGCCCCTCGACCAAGGTCACCAGGGCTGAGAAGAGAAGGGACCTAGCCCTACAAAGAATCCATGACAAATCAGCAAAGCGTTTGAAAGTACAGGCCCAAGTACTCAGTAGTCAAGACCCCCCAGAGGCTTCTAGTCTGCCTCCTTCTGGGGTCCCTGTGTTATCTCTGGATGAGCCAAACCTAGACAGACCCCAACCTAACCTATGGGGAATAGGTCCAGAGGAACCAGATATTATTGAAGATTCCCCCCAGCCAGGATCCTCCCAGGCCTTCAGGGATTCTTCTGCCATTCCTGCTGATATTTCTAGTTTACCTCCTGAAATCCAATCTATTTTTTCTGTGTTGTCCAAGGCCATTGATGCTAAATTCTCTACCATCAATGAGCTTCCCTTACCTCCTCCACCTCCTCGCCCCTCCCGCCCCTTGGGTTCTTCCCCAGTGGTTAGAGCTCCTATTCAGGATGATTCAGATTCCTCTCAGGACGAATATGAGGATATGGAGGAGGATGAGGATCCCTTTCAAGGCCTCTCAGATGATGAGGAATCCCAAATAAAGGTTCCTTCTCCAATTACTATTTTTCCTTCTCAATTGTTCAAATCTCTCCTCCTCAAAGCTAGAATTTCTACGGGATTGGCGGCTCAGGAGAAACAGGCCTCCACATCCACTGATCCCCCGGAGGAGAATTTACCTTACTTCACAGAGGAACAGGAGGATAACGAGGTAATTCCTATGCCTAAATTGTTTAAAGATGCCTTACTTAAGCAGTGGGATTTCCCAGCCTCTGGGCTTAATCCCTCAACCAAGGACAGAAAATTGTACAAACTCTCCTCTTCCTATGAGGAGCTCTTATCCTTTCCTAAACCGGATGAACCTGTCAAGATCCTTCACTCGGCGGCTGCTGTGCCAGGCGAAGCAGAGGAAGTCCTCCGCCCAGAGGACAAGCGGATTGAACAAATGCTCAAAAGAGGATTCACCGCAGATTCCTGGGCCATTAAAAGTTCTGCAGCGGCTTCTTTTTTCTCCAGAGCCATGCTTCTGTGGCTTCGCCAACTTCAGCAGCATATTCCTCCCGATGACTTGAGAGGTCAACAAGACTTCAACAAGGTCTTTGCAGCTGCCCAGTATGTGGCTGATGCCACTTTACAATCTACTAGATTTTCTGCTAAGTCTATTGCAGCTTCTACAACGGCAAGAAGACTCCTATGGATTCGCCCTTGGCAAGCGGGAGTACGCCAGAAGTGGCAGTTATCCCTGGGACCCTTAAAGCGCGACCTTCTTTTCGGTGATCTTCTGGATCCACTCCTCACGGAAACCACGGACAAGAAGAAAGTTTTGGGTCCAACCACCAAAAAGGCTACCAAAACGCAGTCCTTTCGTCGCCCAGGGCGTCAGCAAGATCAAGCGGCTTCCTATCAGAGATCTCCAGGTCAGTATTCCCCCCGCTTTCGTTCCCAAGGTAGGAACTCCAGGGGCAGAGGCTTTCGCTTCCAAAGGGGAGCGTCCTCTAACAGGGCTTCAAAGAAACCTAGATGGTAATTTTTCCTCAATTCCCATAGGTGGTCGCCTAGCCCATTTCGCCTCTAGTTGGCGTCTCACCTCCAAGGACCCCTGGGTCATTGACACTGTTCAAACAGGCCTTCTTTTAGAATTTATTTCTCCCCCTCCGAAACGTTTTATTTCCTGCCCTTCTCCCAGGTCCTCCTCAGATTGTAACCGTATGGAGGAGGCCATTTCTCACTTATTGTCCATCAGAGCCATTCAACCGGTTCCCTCCGGTCAGAAGGGTCTAGGTTTTTATTCCATCCTATTTATGGTTCCAAAATCCTCCGGAGGTTGGAGAGCTATTTTGGATTTAAAGAAGCTTAACCTATTCATCAAATATAGGAAGTTTAAGATGCACTCCTTATCATCTATTTTGGCCGCCATCCACACGGGAGATTTCATGGTCTCTTTAGACCTCACTGAGGCCTACCTCCACATTCCTATAGCCAAATGCCACAGAAAATTTTTACGTTTCTCTTTTCAAGGCAGGCATTTCCAGTATAGGGCGATGCCTTTTGGCCTTTCCTCGGCCCCTCGGGTCTTTACAAAGCTCTTGGGGTCCCTGGCGGCCTATATCCGGGCGTCTCCCATTCACATTTTATGTTATCTTGATGATATTTTGATTCATGGGAACTCCCTAGAGAAAGTGAAAACAGACCTTTCTATCACCATGTCAGTCCTTCAGGACCATGGATTTTCCATCAACTTTGATAAAAGTCATCTCCAACCTTCCACATCCATCTTACACCTGGGATCCATTATTAATTCAGAATCCTCCCAGGTTTTTCTCTCTCCCGAGAGAAAATTCAGTATAGGGGAGTTAATTTCTTGCATTTTATCTAAACCTTCAGTATCCATAGTAACCCTGTCTTCCCTTTTGGGGAAGATGGTGTCATGCATAGGCATCATTCCCTGGGCTCGCCTTCATGCTAGGGAACTTCAGTGGCTCCTATTACCCTTTCAGAGATCGGGGCACAGCAACTCAAATCGTCGCATTGTCATCCCACCAATTGTTCGCAGATCCTTCAAGTGGTGGAAGTCTCCGGCCATGGACAAAGGATCCCCGTTCAGGTGCCCGGATCAATTTGTCATCACCACAGATGCCAGTCTATCGGGATGGGGCGCCCACGCCCAGGGGATGATAGCCCAGGGCACGTGGTCCCCGGAGGAAGCTTCCAAGCCAATCAATTGGCTAGAGTTAAGAGCCGTTTCCCTGGCTCTGAAGCATTTCTCTCCTCGCATTCCCAACCGGCACGTTCTCATTCTCACCGACAACATTGCCACAAAAAGCCATATCTGCAGACAGGGGGGCACGAGATCCAAGGCCCTCATGAGGGAGGCCCTCAAGTTAGGCCTTTGGGCGGAAAAACATCTTCGGTCGCTCCTAGCCGACCACATCTCGGGGAGCCTCAACGTCCAGGCGGATTGGCTATCTCGAGCAACGATAGACCCAGGAGAGTGGAACCTCCATCAAGACCTGTTCCATCAAATCAGCCTCAGATTCGGCCTACCAATTCTGGATCTCTTCGCGACCAATGCGAACGCCCAGCTCCCTCGCTTCTTTTCCAGATTTCCATCCCCGGGAGCGGAAGCAATCAATGCCCTCCGGAGCCCATGGCCTCCAGGCCTACTTTACGCATTCCCTCCAATTCCAATTCTCCCGGACGTGATTCACAAGGTCCTCACCGAGAGGGCCCGAGTAATCTCAATCGCCCCTCATTGGCCCCGCCGGCCCTGGTTCGCGGATCTCCAACAGTTATCCGTCCAGGACCCTTGGCGACTCCCCGTTTCGGGGGATATGCTGCGGCAGGGGGCCTCATTCCATCCAGATCCGGAGTGGTTCCACCTCACCGCCTGGCTGTTATCAGGAGAGACTTAGAACTGCGTGGTCACGACCCCGATACAGTGGAGGTCATTTTAAAGGCCAGAAGGGGTTCGACCAATCGAATCTACGACCACACGTGGTCCAAGTTTCACCAGTGGTGTCTACAGGAAGGCCTCTCTCCCCTGTGCATTCCCATACACAGAATCATTTCCTTCCTTATGCAAGGTTTCCATAAAGGACTTTCCACCAGCACCCTCCGGCGTCATCTGGCAGCCATTTCATCTGTCCTAGGGGGCCCCCGCAGACAGCCTCTCCGATCCTTCCCAGAAGTTCAGGAATTCCTCAAGGGCATAGCCAACCTCAGACCTTCCAAGGTTCACAGGTACCCATCCTGGGATTTGCCACGGGTTCTCCATTCCCTCACGCAGGCACCATACGAACCCCTAAAATCGGCGTCCCTCAGGTACCTATCCTTTAAAGTAACATTCCTGGTGGCTATTACCTCTGCCCGACGCATTTCGGAGCTGGCTGCCCTCTCAATCAGGCAGGACCTTTGTCAATTTCATCAGGACAAGGTAGTCTTGCGACTGGACCCTACCTTCTTACCCAAGGTCAGTTCCATGTTCCACAGAACTCAGGATATTGTCCTACCTTCCTTCTGCCTCCAACGAGACCATCCCTTGGCAATTAGATGGCACACCCTGGGTCTCATTAGAGCGCTGAGAATTTATATCCAACGCACAGGACCCTTTCGGAGGTCAGAAGCACTTTTTATAGCCTATCACCCCAGAGTCATGGGTGCCAAAGTGTCTTCAACAGTAATAGGCCGTTGGATCAGAGGGACTATATCTAAGGCCTATGAGTCGGCCTCCCTCTCAGTTCCAAGGAACATCACAGCGCATTCCACCAGGAGCGCAGCCACCTCGGCCGCTTGGGCGACTCAAGCCCCGTTGGAGGAGGTCTGCAAAGCAGCCACTTGGGCCTCGCCAAATTCTTTCATCAGGCACTACAAGATTGATTCTTACGCTTCAGCGGACGCTGCCTTCGGCAGAAGGGTACTCCAATCCGTTATCTCACATGATAGCAATCTAATCCCACCCTAGGGACCATCTATTGGGTATGTCCCATGTGACTGCTGGACCCGCTCCTTCAGTACGGAGAATAGGCGTTGATTGCTTACCTGAACGCCTCTTCTCGTACGGTGAGCGGGTACAGCAGTCACTTCCCGCCCTTGTATGTGTCTTCTTTACCTTCCTATAACCTTTCTTCCTCTAATAATAAGAGTTGAACACTACAGAGCTTCACAGCTGAGCCTAGTCTATGGATTCGCGAATTCTGGGGAAGGGGCGGATCCGGCAAGCTTTTTTAACACTAGGCTCAGTTCCACCGGATTGGACATGAGCAACCCATGTGACTGCTGTACCCGCTCACCGTACGAGAAGAGGCGTTCAGGTAAGCAATCAACGCCTATTTTCACCTTACAAACCCACTGCCACCGCTGGGAAACCGCACCACTGGACTTCCGTGTTTTTGTGATGCTGCAGGGGAATCCCAGCAGTGCAAAAACTGGCGCTTCGCTGGCAACGGAAGTCTGGAGGTGGGATTTCCCAGCGAGGGGAGCCTCAGGGGATTCCCAGCAGCGCAAAAACACAGAGGTCCGGAGGTGGGGTTTCGAGGACTTCGGTGTTTTTGTGATGCTGCGATTTCACTGATGATCCCTTCACTGGGAAACCCCACCTCTGGACTTCCGTTGCCAGCAAAGCACTCGTTTTTGCGATGTTGGGATTCCCCTGCAGCATCGCAAAAACACAGAAGTCCAGAGGTGGGGTTTCCCATGGAGGGGAGCCTCAGGGAAATCCCAGCAGCGCAAAAACGGGCACTTCGGCTGGCAAAAGGGGTGAATTTTGGGCTTGCATGCATTAATCGCTTTTCCATTGATTCCTATGGGAAACATTGTTTCGTCTTACAAACTTTTCACCTTAAGAACCTCGTCCTGGAACCAATTAAGTTTGTAAGACAAGGTATCACTGTATATCTAAAGTTTCTCATTTGTACCATTACTGTAGGCTGCGGGGTAAAAATGTGGTGCATTACTTTCTGGGTGACCCTCGTACATTTTTCCTATTTTGCTTAATTCAACAGTTTTTTCCTTGTCGATTTCTTCTGGACTTTAACTTCTGAAGGGAACATTACTGAAGCTCTCTGGTGATTAGAATTGGCCTTAATGTACACAAGTCAAATTTCATTGGTCAATATAAAACCGTAGAGCCCCATATAGCATGTTGCAATATATACAGCTAATTCTCTGATTTTGATAGCAATTGGGACAGGGACTGCCATCACTGAGCAATGCAGTTGGAAAGTGTGACATCATATGACCACATTGCTTAGCAATGACAATCTTAGCAGTCCCAATTGCCAGTCCCAAGAGCCGGGGTGGTGCAACAGGTAGAGTGCTGTACTGCAGGCCACTGAAGCTGACTGCAGATCTAAAAGTCAGCGGTTCAAATCTCATCACCGGCTCAAGGTTGACTCAGCCTTCCATCTTTCCGAGGTGGGTAAAATGAGGACCCAGATTGTGGGGGCAATAGGCTGGCTCTGTTTTTTAAAAAAAGTGCTATTGCTAACATGTTGTAAGCCACCCTGAGTGTGAGGAGAAGGGCGGCATAAAAATTGAATGAATGACTGAATGAATGAATGAATAAATAAATAAATAAAAATTAAATAAATAAATAAATAAATAAATAAATTGTAGGTCATTAAGCAGGAAGCGGCATGAGTCCCTCATAAGGAGCATGGTGGGGCGGGGGCACAGAAGGGCCAATACAAGCCACAGATGAGTTGGGGGAGGTTGGTGATCGGGAGACATGGTGCGGGTTGCATGCAGGTGCAGCAAAGCCGGAGAATGGATGTTATGGGTAGGGTATGAATGCAGGAAGGACAGAGATTGGATGGCTGGTGCAATCACAGGAGGTACAGGCGGACTTACGAGAGTGACTTTGTTTATGAGATGCCAGTAGGGAAAGTTGCAAATGGTGATCATGTGACCGTGGGTGCAAACCGATGGCGAAGGTAAGTGGAACCCACTCCTGATCAGTTGTAATGGCGGGGGATGCGGCGGATGGAAGGGTAGGTACTGGCGGTTGAGACTGGATGGCAGGGTAACCTATTATTCCATTCCCCCTCACCATGCAGTCTCGACTGTCAGTATCTATCCTTCCACCCACCCACCCCCGTCATCATGTGATGATGTTTCTTGGATGAGAAATGAAACATTTGTTGTTCTTCCTCAAAGAAAAAGCAGTCCAATTGCCTTTTTGGAAAAGCACCTTTGATATAAGTTAGGCTACTTGCTTGGGAAGGGAAAGAAAACCTCAATAGCTCTTTCAGTAATTGTGAACTTTAAAGCCCTACATGGCACTGGGCCAGAATACATCCGGAACCGCCTTCTACCGCACGAATCCCAGCGGCCGATAAGGTCCCACAGAGTTGGCCTTCTCCGGGTCCCGTCGACCAAACAATGTCATTTGGCGGGGCCCAGGGGAAGAGCCTTCTTTGTGGCGGCCCTGGCCCTCTGGAATCAACTCCCCCCCTTGAGATTAGAACGGCCCCCACCCTCCTTGTCTTTCGCAAACTACTCAAGATCCACCTTTGTCGCCAGGCATGGGGGAGTTAAGATATTCCTTCCCCTGGGCCATTACAAGTTATGCATGGTATGTTTGTGTGTATGTCTGGTTTTTTATAATTAGGGCTTTTAGTTGTTTTATTAAATTGGATTATTACATATTGTCTTTTACTATTGTTGTTAGCCGCCCCGAGTCTGCGGAGAGGGGCGGCATACAAATCCAATTAATAATAATAATAATAATAATAATAATAATAATAATAATAATAATAAATGAGTTCCATCTTTCTGGCGAACCACATTCATTTGTTTGTTGTTCTACTGATTATTCAAACTTTTTCTCATATTTCACATATATTTCTCTTTCCTGGCCAGTTAGTTGTGATTCGTATTTTATAATTATGTGCTACAGATGCACTTAACACCTTTGCAACATCACAGTTCTTATGTAACTGAACATTATAAAGCTGTGAATAAGATCATGAAGGGTATTATCGGGGGTTTACAGAGAATTGTGAATTGCCACAGATTGTTTTTCTTAAGCAAAACAAAGAAAAGATGCGAGTGATTTTTGGAGAGTTTTGATATTTGGTAACACTTGAATTTGTGATAAGGTGCTATATGTATTACTGTATGCAATCTCATGTTGCTGGTACTCTTTGTCTTCTTGTATCTTAAAAGAGTGCAATTGAATGTGACGTAGAATATAAGAATAGACCATATTTTTGGTGAAATTTCTCTCACATGTTAGGTCTCCATTTTGCCATATGTTTGCCAAAACAATACTATGAAAACCTGAAATATACTAATAAGAAAGTTTGGCAGGCAGGTCGCAATGAAACTAAGGCTTTTTTTTAATGTTTTGTCACATTGCTTACTTTTTAAATATGTCTCTTTCCTGAAATAATTTCAACGCAGCATGCACGTGGCCATAAATCTATTCTTTTAAACAGCACCCCCAGCCTTGTGGTATACTGCAGCCCAGTCCAGACCCCTGCTTGAAAATACTTTATATGGTTCCCCATTGCTGAGAAGTATTTTAACTATTCACAATCCCTTGTGGCAATTTGGATAAACTCTTTTAATTTGCATTTCTTATATCCACTATCCCTCCCTTGCCACCCATTAATATACACTGCTCAAAAAAATAAAGGAAACACTTAAACAACACAATATAACTCCCAAGTAAATCAAACTTCTGTGAAATCAAACTGTCCACTTAGGAAACAGCACTGATTGACAATCAATTTCACATGTTGTTGTGCACATTCAACTTTGTACAGAAAATATTTCATTCATTCAGGTCTAGGATGTTATTTGAGTGTTCCCTTTATTTTTTTGAGCAGTATGTCCTATGTTAATTATTACTAAATTCATGTTAAAAAGCTTGTTTTTCATAAAATGTATTAAAGTTACATACTTGATATCTCGAGTCACAGTTGAAGTAAGAAGAAGCAGTATTCAATGAGAATATTTTATTCATTTAGATCTAGGATGTGTTATTTGAGTGTTCCCTTTATTTTTTTGAGCAGTATATTTCACAAGCATTTGATTTCTGGCCAACTATCTACCTCTCCTTATCTTTATCTGATAAGTTTTTGATGAAAAATAATTTTAAAATAACGATGAGAAGTTCAGAATAAGTCCTTATGGGCAGTGTTCCCTCTAATTTTTTTTGGGGGGTGGGCGGAAAAGTATAGTGTCTGAGCAGCAGTCCCTTTGGGACTGGGCAGCACAGAAATATTAAATAAACAAACAAACAAAACAAACAAACAAAAAACCCACCCTTTTTTGCCTCAGAGAATTTCAAAATAAAATACTGTACTGTGTGTCTATAACAGTGAGCTCATAATAGGGCAACACTATCAATATCAAAATGCCACTTAAATAGTTGAGCTAGTTTCAAACTAGATTTTGATTTTCTTTCTCTCTTCCTTACTCCCATTCTTTTTCTTTCTCTTTTCCTTCCTCTCTTTTTTCTATCTGTTTCTCTCTCTTCCTCTCTCTCTCCTTCCCTCTCGGCTTCTGGGCAGGTTTGGAAAACTCTGAGTTGATGATGATTTTTAAGTGAGCGATTGCTCACTGCTCAGCTTAGAGGGAACTATGCTTATGGGTAAGGATGATAATAAATTCCTTCCCCAATGTTCTGCCGGGCTCTCTGATAGGAGCCTCCCGAAAATTCAAGGGTACAAATTTCAGACACACACACGTTTAAAAATTCAAAACAATGTTCTTTATCACAAACTTCAAAATAAACAAAGCACTCTTTTTGTATTGCAAAGAGCACTCTTCCCAAAACAATCAGGTAGTCTGTACAATTTCCCTTAAGCAGTCATTAATTACTTAGCTAGCAGCTGTGAAGAAACTTCACACCCCTTCTTCCAATGAAGTGAGACACACACACACACGTTGCTCTGCTTTGGTTTCAAAGGCATGAAAAAGCAACAAAGTCCAGCAACACAAGTTTCCTGACGAACTCCGATCAGATATTCTTCCACAACGGCCAAACCCACATGCTGCTATTTATAGCAGCAGCCCTAATTACTGGAGCCCCACCCAACCAGGTAGCCTCATTTTTTCTTGTAATCTTTAGTTGTTGTCTCCTATGCATCACTCTACGCATGCGTGGATGTGTCATTAATTCTTGTTCAGAATCCAAAGATGATACAGATGATTGATCTCCTCCTGGGCTGTCTGCCAAACTCCCCTCTTCCCTGTCACTCATGCTGCCTTGGTCAGAGGAGGCTTCATCGGCAGATTCCATCGGGAGCAAAACAGGCCTGCGGCATGTGGATGTCTCCCCCACATCCACCTGCACATTCCTTGGGGCAGGAGCTGGGCCAGAGCTAACCACAACACCCAATAAGTAATTTCGTATTGTTATTAAAATAACATCAATAGGGATGGCGAACCCTTTAGGTATGAGCTCCTGAGTCACTGTGATCATATAAGTCTCTTTATGATTGAAGAAGAGATAGAGTCTTTCTTGGATCATAGGAAAAAAATGGAGTGCACTTCTCTGATTTGCCAAGGTTTCCAAAGACAGTATTTCAGGGGGGGGGGGGGGAACCCCGCAGGTAGCTGGAACTAGTATAATCCTGTGAAATGGATGATGTTACATGACTTACCCAAATTAGCTTCTCCATGCAAATTTGATACTGCAGCACACAATTCCATGCTCTGCGGTTTGCCGATTCCCGTTAATCACCCAAGAGCTTTTTATTAGAATTTCTTTTTACTTGTCACTTTGTTCCAGAGTTTTTGTCAGCCTTTCAATATAAGATTTTTATTCTTTGATAAGCATCCTTGCCTTTGCTAACAATTTTATCATAGCTTCAAGGAATGACTGCTAAAACCTAGTAACTGTATAAATTATGCTTCTTGAAAACAAATGCTCTATCACACATGCACACACATGCTGTTCACACTTACACTTTATTAATAGAGAAGAAGTGTGTGTTCTCCTCAAGAGTATCCACCTGCCAGGGCCATTTAAGGTTACCAGAACTGCTAATTGATTCTATAGCCTTTGTTTCCAAGATCAAGCAAGTTTAAACCTTCAACAAAGTTAATTGTAAAGTCATATATCGGTTTGTATATGTGTAATGGTTTATTTTCAAAAAGAGTAGCCTACAGGGGTTTTTTATTTTATTTTTTTTAGGTCAGAGGATGTATAACTCACTTGTTCTCAACTGAATCCCACAGGCATGTCATGGCAATGCCCAAACTAATTTAAGTCTCTGAAAGACTGAATTAGTACAAATATTTATATCAGAAACAAAATGTCATTTATTGTTCTGTTCCCAATTTATTTATTTTATTTATTTATTTAATTGGATTTGTATGCCACCCCTCTCCGAGGACTCGGGGCGGCTCACAGCATGTACAAAAAGAGAACAATAATATGAATCCAGTTAAAAATACATTAAAACAATCATTAAATTCAATTAAAAGAAAACCTATCAAACCAATCATTCAACAATCACACTGAAAACATTCATTGGTCAGGGGGAAGATCTAAAAGCCCCAAGCCTGGGGGCAAAGATGAGTTTTTAAACTCTTTCGGAAGGCGAGGAGGGTGGGGGCAGAGTGAATCTCCAGGGGGAGCTGATTCTAGAGGGGCGGGGCTCCCACAGAGAAGGCTCTTCCCCTAGGTCCCGCCAGCCGACATTGTTTAGTCGACGGACCCTAAGGAGACCAACTCTGTGAGACCTCACCGGTCGCTGGGATTCATGTGGCAGAAAGCGGTCTCGGAGATAGTCTGGTCCTATGCCATGTAGGACTTTATAGGTCATAACCAACACTTTGAATTGTGTCCAGAAACAGATTGGTAGCCAATGCAGTCCGCGGAGTGATGGTGAGATGTGGGCATTTCTTGGAAGGCCCAAGACTGCTCTCACATTTTGGACGAGTTGAAGTTTCCGAACTCTTCAAAAGTAGCCCCATGTAGAGAGCATTGCAGTAGTCGAACCAGAGGTGATTAGGGCCTGAGTGACCGTGAACAAAGATAAAATGTTTGCAAATGCCAAAACTATTGGTGAAAACCATTTCTGACTTCTGCTGCTCCCTCTTCGCTATCCACTCCAAGTCTGGACTTCCGTGTTTTTGTGATGCTGCGATTTCGCTGAGGCTCCCCTCGCTGGGAAACCCCACCTCCGGACTTCCGTTGCCAGTGAAGCACCCGTTTTTGCGTTGCTGGGATTGCCCTGCAGCATCGCAAAAACACGGAAGTACGGAGGTGGTGTTTCCCATGGAGGGGAGCCTCAGGGGAATCCCAGCAGTGCAAAAACAGGCACTTCGCTGGCAACAGAAGTCCAGAGGCGGGGCATCCTAGTGGCGGCGGCTTGGGTTTGTAAGGTGAAAATACCGTGTTTCCCCGAAAGTAAGACAGTGTCTTACTTTCTTTTTACTCCCCAAAAGCCCCACTACGTCTTACTTTCGGGGTATGTCTTACATTGGGAAAAAATTGAAAGGGTCCTTTCAGCGGCGCAGCAGCGAGGAGGCGAAGATTGGGGTTTCCCCTTTGCGTGGGCGGCGGGGAAGACCCAGGGAAGATTTCTTCGGCCGCCCAGCAGCTGATCTGCTCGGCAGCGCGGTGGCAGGGAGAGGCTTGCGGCCGCCCAGCAGGTGGGAGAGCTCGGCGGCAAGGCACAAAGGATTTCCCTCGGTGCACGCGTGGAGCCGCAGACACGTGTCAGGGAAGCGTGTGTCTGGAGGGGAGGAGCCGCTCTGCGCAGTTGGGCAGCCCCAACTGCCTGCCGGAAAGGAGGCGGGCGAAGGAGGGCGCAGCTCCGGCCGCTCGCCTTGGAGCCGGTCGGCCTCACTGGCCGCTTGCAGCTGAGCCTCGGCAGGACTCGGTTGCTGGGACGAGCGCCTTCGCTGCAAGTCGCCGCCCGCTCGGCTCGCTTCGGACCAGCACCGTCCTTCACCTCGCCGCGGTGCCACCGCCTCTTCCCCGGCTTGGCAAAGCGAAGGACGGCGCTGGTCCGAAGCGAGCCGAATGGGCGGCCGGAGCTGCACCCTCCTTCGCCCGCCTCCTTTCCGGCAGGCAGGTGGGGCTGCCCAACTGCGCAGAGCGGCTCCTCCCCTCCAGACGCGTGTCGGGGAAGGGGGTCGGTTGCTGGGACGAGCGCCTTCGCTGCAAGCTGCCGCCCGCTCGGCTCGCTTCGGACCAGCGCCGTCCTTCACTTTGCCAAGCCGGAGAAGAGGCGGTGGCGCCGCGGTGAGGCGAAGGACGGCGCTGGTCCAAAGCGAGCCGAGTGGAGGGGAGCGCCGTCCTTTGCCTCGCCGCCGCCGCCTCTTCCCCGGCTTGGCAAAGCGAAGGACGGCGCTGGTCCGAAGCGAGCCGAGCGGGCGGCAGCTTGCAGCGAAGGCGCTCGTCCCAGCAACCGACCCGCTTCCCTGACACAAGTCTGGAGGGGAGGAGCCGCTCTGCGCAGTTGGGCAGCCCCACCTGCCTGCCGGAAAGGAGGCGGGCGAAGGAGGGCACAGCTCCGGCCGCCCGCTCGGCTCGCTTCGAACCAGCGCTGTCCTTCGCTTTGCCAAGCCGAGGAAGAGGCGGTGGCGCCACGGCGAGGCGAAGGACGGCGCTGGTCCGAAGCAAGCCGAGCGGGGCGGCGGCTTGCAGCGAAGGCGCTCGGCCCAGCAACCGACCCGCACCGAGGGAAATCCTTTGTGCCTTGCCGCCGAGCTCTCACACCTGCTCGGCGGCCGCAAGCCTCTCCCTGCCACCGTGCTGCCGAGGGAACCGCCGCGAGGGCTGCTGCTGCGCTGCCGAGCAGATCATCTGCTGGGCGGCCGAAGAAACCTTCCCTGGGTCTTCCCGACGTCATCGGGATCCCCCCCCCACAATACCCCCGTGTTTCCCCGAAAGTAAGACATATGTCTTACTTTCGGGGTACGGCTTATATTAGCCGACCCCCCTGAAACCCTCGATACGTCTTACAATCGGGGGTGTCTTACTATCGGGGAAACACGGTAGTTTGGAAGAAGAGGCAAAAAAATCTTAAACCCCGGGTTTGTATCTCGAAAAGTTTGTATGATGAGGGTTTTGTAAGACGAGGTATCACTGTATGTATTTCAAGTTCAAAATTCAAATTTCAAAACAGTATCCATAATTCTGTTTTTATGGCATTGCCCCCGCATAACAGCAATGCAAACTTTAATTTGGAGGACTGAGCTTCACAAAATGTAATAGAAGTTGTCGCAGTGTGCAAGAAGAAACAGTGTACAGGACTCTTTCCTTAAAGAAGTCACTATAGACAGAAATGAATGAAGAAGTTGCTTAGAGCTTTATAAAATCAGGAGACTGTGCTGTTAATATTAAATAGGGATTGAACAGGATATATTTATCCAAGCATACATATAGACACACAGCCATACATACACATGTATATATACATTAATATTTATGAGATATGTTCAGCATGCAGAGCCAAAAGGATTACTATGTTGAACATGGTGATATAGGTGCCTTCATATTTACTTCTCTATTTTGTAAACTAGTAGATTAATTGAATGTTCCAGTTGCCAAGATCCATTCACCATTCCTCTTAGATTTGTAAAGAATTTAGAAAACCTATTATAGCCGAAGCATTTTCAAAATCCAAAATCTGATTGTTCAGACAGACATATTTATTCAACAGGGAAGTCAATTGCAGTTAATATCTGTACTTTTGACAGGAGTCAAGAAGTCATAGAAACATAGAAGACTGACGGCAGAAAAAGACCTCATGGTCCATCTAGTCTGCCCTTATACTATTTCCTGTATTTTATCTTACAATGGATATATGTTTATCCCAGGCATGTTTAAATTCAGTTACTGTGGATTTACCAACCACGTCTGCTGGAAGTTTGTTCCAAGGATCTACTACTCTTTCAGTGAAATAATATTTTCTCATGTTGCTTTTGATCTTTTCCCCCAACTAACTTCAGATTGTGTCCCCTTGTTCTTGTGTTCACTTTCCTAGTAAAAACACTTCCCTCCTGAACCTTATTTAACCCTTTAACATATTTAAATGTTTCGATCATGTCCCCCCTTTTCCTTCTGTCCTCCAGACTATACAGATTGAGTTCATTAAGACTTTCCTGATACGTTTTATGCTTAAGACCTTCCACCATTCTTGTTGCCCGTCTTTGGACCCGTTCAATTTTATCAATATCTTTTTGTAGGTGAGGTCTCCAGAACTGAACACAGTATTCCAAATGTGGTCTCACCAGCGCTCTATATAAGGGGATCACAATCTCCCTCTTCCTGCTTGTTATACCTCTAGCTATGCAGCCAAGCATCCTACTTGCTTTTCCTACTGCCCTACCATACTGCTCACCCATTCTGAGACTGTCAGAAATCACTACCTCTAAATCCTTCTCTTCTGAAGTTTTTGCTAACACAGAACTGCCAATGCAATACTCAGATTGAGGATTCCTTTTCCCCAAGTGCATTATTTTACATTTGGAAACATTAAACTGCAGTTTCCATTGCTTTGACCATTTATCTAGTAAAGGTAAATCATTTACCATATTACAGACCCCTCCAGGAATATCAACCCTATTGTACACTTTAGAGTCATCGGCAAATAGGCAAACCTTCCCTACCAAACCTTCCCCTATGTTACTCACAAACATATTAAAAAGAATAGGACCCAGAACAGACCCTTGTGGCACACCGCTTGTAACCTGTCTCTGCTCAGAATATTCGCCATTAACAATAACTCTCTGATGTCTATGCTTCAGAAATCCACTGAACTATCCAGGGATTAAGTCCAATCTTCACTAATTTATCTATCAGCTCTTTATGTGGAACCGTATCAAAGGCTTTGCTGATGTCCAGATAGGCAATATCCACGGCACCACCTTGATCCAACACCTTTGTGACATAGTCAAAGAAATCAATGAGATTAGTCTGACATGATTTGCCTTCAGTAAAGCCATGCTGATTTGGGTCCAATATAATTACATATAATTAATCTTTGTCCATTACTAACATTTGCAGCTACTAATACTAGAATTGCATGAGAATGCTTAATAGTGTTAAGAGTTGCTTGGTTCTATTCTCAGAAGATTTGCCACCAGTATATATTGAAAAGGCTGTTTCCCAGGAAACAGATCATCTTGCTATTATTCTAACGTAAAGCATTCATTATAGCTTAGGACCAGTTCTCTTCTAATGCATTGATATCTTTCATGGCATGCTGAAAGAGTTCGGTCTTTTATCAAATTAATGCTGGCAAAAGATCTCCTAAAAATATACACAATCCATCACAAAGGTTATAGTCTTATTCTGATCAGTATGCTTAGATGCTGAGGTTGCCAGACATTCTGGGTAGCAGGAGTGGAAAGGCAGACGGAACAGATGGCCCACCGAATCAATTTTTGCAAATACATCCAAATGTTATATTATTAGGAATATACAAATCAGCCAAGATCCAATTTAAATTGGAGATTGTAAGGTGGTAATTTTGAATTAAAGATTAGAAGGCAACAAAACAAAGTTCAAACCAATCCAATATTTGCAATTCAATGTGATAAAAGATTAAACTATAGGATAAATGTGTAGGTATTAAAAAAACCTAGAGCTGCTTCATTTTTTTTTTAAGTAACAAAGGATGAAAATAAGATGGTAAATACTTTAACCCTGCTAAGTTTAGTTGGGTGACTCTTAAGAGTTTTTGAAATTATTCCCTATCCAGATAATAGGAGTGAAGAAAAAGACAACGTGATAATTGCCAAACTGCTCATCAAAAAGTTTAAAGACAAGTTGCACTGAACTATGCAGAAAATGTCTTATTGCAACTTCAAAAACTTAAAAAAAACATTTTAAAAGTTGCACAGATTTAAGAAAACCACTGCCATATTTTGATTATTTCCTTTTTAGGGCTGGCAGGCTTGTTGGCATCATTCCTTGGCAACCTCCTCTTCTGAATGACAGAGTGTATGTGATGCTTGTTCATTATAAAACTAAAAACATGTGAGAATACGTTGCCACTACTGTTTATAAAACCCTATGGTACAAATAGTCTGTAGCACACCCAGAAGTTGAGAAAGCCATTTCCTCATACTTGGTGCAGCGAGAACTCGCTTAGTCCAAGATGAAACTTAGAAAATGTTGTTTGCTTAAAAAAAAAAAAATCAAGGGAGGGGGAATGAAAAAAGCAACTGAAAAGGCTTAATAATTGCAAACAAATCAGGACACAGAGAGTAGCTGGACCGTACTGCTCAGACAATTTATAAAAGATGAAGGGTTATGGTAGTGATGGTGAACCTTTTTTCCTCGGCTGCCAAAAGAGCGTGTGCATGCACTATTGTGCATGTGTGAGTGCCCACACCCACAATTCAATGCCTCGGGAGAGCGAAAATAGCTTCCCCCATTCCAGATGCCCTCTGGAGGCCAGAAATGGCCTGTTTCCCAGCTTCTGGTGGGCCCAGTAGGCTTGTGTTTCATTCTCCCCAAGCTCTAAAAGCTTCCCTGGAGTTGAGGGAGTAAAACGCCCTCCCCGTCCCTCCAGAGGGTCTCTGGAAGCCAAAAACACCCTCCCAGAGCCTCTGTGTGAGCCAAAAATCAGCTGGCCGGCACACACATGCACGTTGAAGCTGAGCTAGGGCAACGGCTCATGTGCCAGCAGATATGGCTTCGCATATGCCACCTATGGCACCCGTGCCATAGGTTCGTCATCACTGGGCTGTGGATTTGGGTAGAAAGGTTAAAAAAAATCAAGAAAGAAAAACCTATAGATTGAATCAATCAATTTTTTCGTTCAGCTATCCTAGAAGAGTAGAATAATAAACACAGCATCATTCTACTAAATATTCTAATATAAAGGACTTGTGGAGGTGATAAAACTTACATATCAACTGCTCATTACTTGAGTACCAGGAAGCTTATTGGATTTTATCCTTATTGGGATGTTTCCTCCCCTAGTGGTCAAGAAAAGCATAGACACACTAAAATAGTGTGGTGACATCATGGAATCCCTAATATGAGGGCATGACGTACAATAACAGTTCTATCACTCCAGTTTGAGAGCTCAACCTGGGAGTTGGGACCCTTTTGGGGTTCAAATGACTGTCGCAGGGGTCACCTAAGACAAATTTCAAGACAAATTTCCCATGGTATTAGGAACTAAAGCTTCTATTCTGTTGTCTTGGAACATATTTTTACAATCCAACCAATCAGGCATTTACATTGGGGGTGTCCCTCTGACCCTCCTTTCAATCAGTTAAAAGCTCTGTTGGGAGAATTTGCGCCAGACCTATGGTTGGGGGTCACCACAACATGAGGAACTGTATTAAGGGATCGCGACATTAGAAAGGTTGAGAACCACTGGTTTAAATAAAGAAATCATATACCATCATAGACTGCCAACTACTCATGTCAGTATCAGCCCATAACACGATTATACAGGTAGTCCTTGTTTATCAACCACATCTGGGAACAGCAACCTGATTAAAGAAGTGATCATTAAGTGACTCTACAACTGTGCTTATGATCTTACTTTAGTTTTGCTTTGCTCTGTGGACCTGTGACCTGTGGGGGAATGTAGTGGGGTAGCAAAAATGGAGCTTCACCCCAGAGCGCCAGATTTGCACTGAAAGATGTTGAAGGAAAACGCAGGGCGTCCTGCATAAGCCACGCCCAAAGTTTGGTAGTAAAAATTTTGATAGCCCTTCACTGCTTGAATCTCTGCCAACATGATTCAATGGCACATGATTTGATTATTGAGTTCATGTTAAAAGTCTAATTCAATTTAATCTTTCTCAGATTGTTTTCAAATTATAAGACATTTGAAATTTTGCGTAGCAGCCTTTGTGAACAGTGAAGATGGAGAGTTTAGAAATTGCTGAGATAGACAAATTTAATGGTATAATTTTAATAAAACAATGAATAGATTTGAATTTTTAATAAGTGAAAAAAAGACAATGCATTTGCAGACATTCATTTTGGCTAGATTTAATCTCATATTCTACTGCCGAACAACTGTATTGTCTTAACTGATACAAAAATATGAAGTGAAAAAAAATATAAGGACATTCACTTGATATTTAATAGTGCTTTCCCTTTTCTTCACCTTTGAATACTGAGCATATTTGCATTTGTCAATTCAGTGTGCATCAGAATTCACATTAGATGTGATCTTCAGCCTTTTATCCTATTGGTTTTTTTAGCCTTTGTCTACAATGCAAAAACCATATGATTTCATTCATGGATCTGGCAAGAGCTACAAAGATTTATTGAAGGGAAGTTTTTATTGAAATGGAACAGTTGACAAATCCAGGGAAGAAGTTAAGAATTGGGGCTTGGTTTGTCTAGATATTCTGTCTCCAACCTTGACCATAGCATCTAAATAGAATATAATTAGAGATAGAAAAAAGAGAATGCATCAAAATGTTAGATTGTGAATGTATATCCAGATTCAGTTTCTGCACAATGTTGTTTAATGTATTTTCAAATATTTTTTTGAAGGTGTGCGCAATCTTATTTGAATGAGTTCCATATTCATAACATGGAAACATCATGAGAGTTTAATTGAAGCATTGAGAATTAGATATATTTTTATTACTAGGCTTCAAGAGTGCATCTCCACACTTTAAAATCCAATAAAGGGTTTTATATCTGTGAAGTAAGAATAATATCAATACTTGCATTATTCAGGAGGTTTTATAGGTAACAGTTTGTCCTAATATTTTTCTGAGTTTGGCAGAAGGACAAGAAAATTTTATTGCTTCTCTCTTTCCCCAAAGTACTTAACTGTATTACTACTATATTCAAAAGTAGTAATTCCCTGAACCATGAAAAAGCATACATTTACTTCAACCACATGCACAAAAATAGAGATTGAGATGCCACAATAGTTTGTAAAGATATTTCTGCACTCAATTACATGTCTCTCCTTGGCAAACTTGAGCAGTGTTCCACATTTCCTTAAGGAAAGGAAGTGATAGTTATTATAATCTCACAAGCTTCATGCAACGACCCGGCACTATGAGGCTTTTTCCAAAAGGCAATTTGGGTCACTGTTCTTTTTTCCCCCCCTTTATGATGTAAATGGAAATGGGAAATGTTTCATTTACTCTCTTAACACGGGAAATGTTGAAAAATGATCCAAGTCAAGCTTTTGAAATTCGGTCATTGTGTTATCCCAAGTGTAACAAAAGTTTTGAGTACTTTTGTAATCCATTCTATTTGTAGAGAAACAATTAGATGTCCTATATGTTAGTTATATCAAACACATAATACAGTGATACCTCATCTTACAAATGCTTCGTCATGCAAACTTTTCAAGATACAAACCCGGGGTTTAAGATTTTTTTGCCTCTTCTTACAAACTATTTTCACCTTACAAACCCAAGCCACCGCCACTGGGATGCCTCGCCTCCGGACTTCTGTTGCCAGCGAAGTGCCCGTTTTTGCACGACTGGGATTCCCCTGAGGCTCCCCTCCATGGGAAACACCACCTGCAGACTTCTGTGTTTTTGTGATGCTGCAGGGGAATCCCAGCAGTGCAAAAACGGGTGCTTCGCTGGCAACAGATATGGTGGGGTTTCCCAGAGAGGAGAGCCTCAGTGATGCTGCAATTTTACTGATGCTCCCTTCGCTGGGAAACCCCTGCTGGGATTTCCCTGCAGCATCACAAAAACACAGAAATCTGGAGGTGGGATTTCCCATGGAGGGGAGCCTTAGGGGAATCCCAGCAGCGCAAAAACGGGCGCTTTGGCTGGCAAAAGGGGTGAATTTTGGACTTGCACGCATTAATCGCTTTCCCATTGATTCCTATGGGAAACGTTGTTTCGTCTTACAAACTTTTCACCTTAAGAACCTCATCCCGGAACCAATTGAGTTTATAAGACAAGGTATCACTGTATATTATCTGTTCCAGATCATCTTTGTTGTGAAAACACTGGATATATAAAATAGGGAATTATTAGAGAATAATTACTAGAGAATAATTTTATATTATTAGTACCAATATCATGTATATAAACTTTGTTATTTGTATACTACCAATGCGTACTTGACACCCCCCCAAAAATATATATATATATTAAAGCTTATGTGGTATGTGTGTTTTGAAGTAAGAGAAAAAAGCCTATAGCATAGAAAGGAAGGCAAGAAGCAACATTCATTTCATTTTATTTCTAGACATGGCAGCCATTCTTTTTTGAGCTGATCTGGCTTGTGCTAAAATAGTTGTAAGCAAGTTTTCCAAAATACTAAGAAATAAATAATGATTTATTCACACACAGTTTTTTTAATATTAAAAATGTGACAGTTTTAACAAATAAAATTGCCACTTATTGTTAGAAGAAACAGCCATCTGTCTTTCTTCCAGAATACATTTGCATCCAACAAAGCTGTACTTGATAGTCTTCTGTATAAACTTATTAAAGTTTGCAGCCTCCTTTCAATATCTTTGTGTATATATGACTGCTTCCCAAAACCCATAAAAATCAATACATCCCAGTCAAATTTGATTGTCCAAGTACTGTTTCTGTTTTCCTACAATAAAACTGCAATTCCTACAGATTTCTTTCAAAGATTTCAAAACTTCATCAAATTTTGCAGCAATCTTTATAAAAGTAAGGTAAAATAGCAAGGGTATCTCAATACCCTCATAGGTACATTTTAAAGACAAAAAAAGTACAAATAAATACAGAAAAAGAAAAAGATCTTTTCCTGATACTAAGGATAACAGACATGTGAAACAGATTGATTGATAGAGTGATTGATCAAGTTGATATTGATCCTTGGTGATTATGTAGATTTTTTGGTCCATGATAATTGTCCTAACTTAGCTTTTCACATCTTCCAAAAGTACTATTGCCATTGTAACTGACTGTAACTGAATCCATTCAGCTTGCTCCTGATCATCCTCTTTTAATCTTCCCTTTCCCAACATTAGAGACTTTTACAGAAAGCTGTGTCTTCACACAATTTAGAAATTATTATAGAAATTATAAAAACAAAACAAACTGTTGTATAAGCAAGAGTTTTCACAGTTTTGACTGTTGTAATGCATTCTTCTTGAGGCTGTCCTTGAAGACTACCCAGAAGCATAGCTGGTCTGGAAGGCAATGAAACAAATGATGGAGATACTTTTGCACACTTGTGGAACATGTCTGATCCATGAGCTCTGCTGGTCACAAATTTCCTTCTGGGTGTGATTCATTACCTATAAAGGTCTTCATGGCATAGGGAAGTGATGGTGAACCTATAGCATGGGTGCCACACGCAGAGCCACATCTGCTGACACATGAGCCGTTGCCCTAGGTCAGCTCCAATGTGCATGCCTATGCCTGCCAGCTGATTTTTGGCTCACACAGAGGCTATGGGAAGGCGTTTTTGGCTCCCAGGGGGGTGGGAGAGGGCAGTTTTACCCTCCCCCAGCTCCAGGGAAGCCTTTGGATCTTGGGGAGGGTGAAACATGAACCTACTGGACCCACCAGAAGTTTGGAAACAGGCCGTTTCCGGCCTCCAGGGGGTGGGGGAAGCTGTTTTTGCCCTCCCGAGGCATTGATTGGATGTGGGCACTCGCACATGCACAATAGCGTGCGTGCACGCTCTTTTGACACCCAAGGAAAAAAAGGTTTGCCATCACTGGCGTAGGGCCTGGCTACTTGAGGGTGGCTACTTGGCTACTGCCTATCTCCCCTAGTATCTGCCTGGCTGCTTTGAGCACAGTTTGTGTGCCCCCAGGTTCCTTTGATTTAACAAAGATCTCCGACAAAGATAAGTTTTTAAACTCTTTTGGAAGGCAAGGAGAGTGGGGGCAGTGTGAATCTCTGGGGGCAGCTGATTCCAGAGGACTGGGGCCCCCACAGAGAAGGCTCTTCCCCTAGGTCCCAACAGCCGACATTGTTTGTTCGACGGAACCCTAAGAAGACCAACTCTGTGGGACCTCACAGGTCGCTGGAATTTGTGTGGCAGAAGGCGGTCTCAGAGATAGTCTGTTCCTATGCCATGTAGGGGTTTAGGTTATTTAGAAGGGACTGTGTGTTCTAATTTTGTTATGTGGGATTGACATAGAATGCATGTACCTGTATATTCTGTAGAATATTAGTACCGCATAAGAACCAAAACATTATAGCTGATATTGTAACAGCTCAGTTTATTCTAATAATGGCATTGTGTTACTGTGAATCTAATTGTAATATTATCGAAATATTAAGCTGCTGTTTAAGTCTGTTCTCATCCTATTTTATATATATGAGTTCACCCCCTCCCCTAAATTGTACTGAACTGAGCTCCTTATGGCACAATAGTTCCCAGTCATTTGTTAATGCTTTTCCTCCTACACAGAGTTCAATCATGCAGCAGTTGCAGCTCACAATTCATTGGTTACTAAGGAACAAGGGAACCTGATACGATCAGAGCTGCATATGGGGTTATTGTAGTATGTAATTTTAACCATGCCAGGTAGAGTTTAAACTGGTGTGTGCAGATAGAGATTGAAAGGATCAGAAAGTGAAATCCTACATGGGTGCTTCTCCCACAAATGGCCTTTTAAAAATGGAGAAAAAGAGTTGGATGGAGGCACCTCAGTTGTTATAGCATAACATTTCAGTACTTGAGAGGCATATTTGATTGTGCTTCTGACCTAGTAAAATGTGTGTGCAGGAAATAAAAGGTAAGTCTCCTGCTTTGTTGTTGTCTCATTAGTTGCCTCTTTCTTCCTTGAGGTAACTCTGATTTCCACAGTGGACAAAAAGGGAGAGAAAAACAAATAACCTAAGCTTATTCTTTCGGTTTTGTGGTGGTTTCATGCATGGTTTACTACAGTGCGGTGTTTTAATCAATAGTGTGACTAAGTGCCTCCACACATAAACTGAAAATTACATCAAAATACACATGGACGAAAGTCAAAACAAAGTCCAGAAATAAACAGAATAATGAGATCATTGGCACTTCGGGGCTGCTCCAATCTGCTTGGTAACTCAGAATCCCTATAGAAAGGAGACGTTCGTAAAGAAAAAGAAATTGCAATATTCAGTTGAGGAAAATGATACAATAATTACATTGGCCCTGATTAAACTTTAAAATGTATGGCTGATTTTTGGGGATGATAGCAACGGTGAACTCTCTTTATTATTGTTTACATCCAGTTATTATGTTGGGAGAAAAAAAGGATGCAGACGGGCTTGGAACTCTGTATATATCATCAAGATAATTCTTCTAAAAACTGAACAGATTGAATTCTGTTATGGCTGGGAAAGCTGGCAAAAGAAAGATTGGGTTTTTGAGCCACATTGATTTGAGGGGCTGCAGAGAAACATATTGCAGGAAAAAATATCCCAAATCCCCTCTGTGGATGTGGGATTTGGGCAGCGCTCAGAATGGGGATTACGCTTCCGTTCTCCATTGACTCTGGAAGGAGAGTCCATCATGGGTTGTTAACCAATCCTATTGGTAGAGACTGAGTTAATTTAAATAATTAATTAACTGGCACCGCCCCCTTAGCAGCCCCCATGAGCCAGTTTTAAAAACTCAGTCTAAGTGTAGAGACGTTTGAGTTTTTTCTCCTGAGTTACCTCATGTTGTGACATATATGGTTTAATTAAAATTGATTAAATTTGTTTAGATTATTTAATTATTTAATTAATTATTTAATTAATTAATTTTAAAAAAATTGTTTTTGACAGTTTTAATGTTTTTTCTTATGTTTCTACAGGTGACTTCAAAGGTTCCTGCAAGGGGTCTCTGCCCTCCGTGGGCACTCCCCCACCGTTTTATCTCCTCGGGGGCCCCTTCCCTCAGCGGGTACCACCCCAAGCGAGGAGCGTCACAGCCTGGGGTCCCTGGCCTCCGAGGCCAGACCCGGCTGCGAGCCGAAGGTGGGGGGGTCCGCCCCCCCCACTGGGAGGCTTGGGGGAAGCTCCGATTCCCCAGAAACAGCGATTTTGAAAAGCTGGCTGGGCGCCAGCGCCTCTCAGCTGTTCGGCGGCTCGAAAAAAAGCCGCCGCCAAAGCCGCCGCCGAAGCCGTTTCCTGGATCGCCGATTCGGCGAAAAGTGAAATAAAGATGTTGGAAGTGCGGGGCTGGCTGGAGAGAGGCTAATGTCCCTGGGGGGGATTGTCCCCCCCCCATAAGGGTGAGGCGAGGAGCCAGCAGCACTAAAAAGTGCAAGTCTCTTTTACAGTGGCTCTCGCGCCCGCCATTTTGTGGCAGGGCGGGAAAAAGTTGCTCTCCGCTCCGTTGCTGGGCGCGAACAACAGGAGCTGGGCTATTCTGCGCATGTGCAAGGCCCAGGGGTGTCGGATCGCCATTTTGTGCTCGTTTTTTGGTGAAGAAAGCTGTCAGCAATTTCTAATCCGTGAGTACAATGGAAGATCAGTCACTTCCAGTGAAGCTGCCCTCTCCCAGCACGGCTCCCAAGGCCAAAGCTAGGTCCAAAGACAAGGCCAAGGCCCAGCACTCCTCTTCCTCACTTAAGGAGGCTGAAAAACGGATTCAGGCCTTGGAAAAGAGGTTGGAGGCGGCCCTTCACACCCCCTTGACCATCTCTCCTCTGTCTGCGCAGTATTTGCCCCTGGCCAGGGACACTTCCACTGTTAATCCCACTGTAAAACCAGCAGAGGTGATGTCAGACCACGATTGGTCTCCAGACAGACAGATGCCAATTATGCCTCAGGTGCTCCCTTCTCCTGGTCCTATTCAGACTAGGCCAGGGTCAGCAAGTCAGTCTCTAAGGAGCAGCCAGGGACCCTCAGCCACCTTCACGCCAACAGCAGCAGGGCTTCGTGGTCCACCTGAGCCTTGGGCTTCTACAGGGATTAGGCCTCAACCAGATACTTGGCCTCAGATGTCCCCTTCGGTTCAGGATTTAATTAATAATGCCTACACTCAGGGGATGGCGGCGGGGGTGCAACAAGTTACGCAGCAGCCTCGCCAGGTGCAATCAAAAAACCTGTGGTGCGCACCGCCCCCCTCAGGCTTGGGGTCTTGGGCTGAGGAGGCCAGCCCGTCAGAGGAAATTGAAAAGGACTATGAGCTCTCTGATGATGAGACACCACCAGAGCAGCCTGTGGCTGCTGGGCTCTTTAAGGCCTCAACTTTCAGGGTATTGCTTCATAAAGCAAAACAGACTGTCGATTTGCCAGGCCCTGAAAAAGCAGCAAACCCCACAGATGGGACAAAACCGGCTACAGTCCTCTTTAAAGAACCCCAGCCTGAGTCAGAGCACATCCCATCCTCTGATATAATCCTGCAAAGTGTCAAAAGACCCTGGCAACATCCAGCTGCCGCTCAGGGCCCCTCTGCAGTAGAGAGAAGATTCTACACATGTGATGAGGAGGTAGAAAAATTATTGGAATTCCCTCCTATAGACCAGCCTGTCATGCAGCTGATTTCTAAGTCTTTAGTGCCCTCTGAGACAGGCGATAGCCTAAAGCCTGAGGACAGAAAGGCAGAGGTGTTGATCCGAAAAACCCACCAGATGGCGAGCTGGGGATTTCGAGCAGCGGCGGCTGCTTCCTTTTTCACCCGTGCATCTATCGTCTGGCTGCAGGAGATGCAGGCCAGACTTGGACCAGATGAGGGTCGCTTGCGACAGGATCTTGGGAAGCTGTTGGCAGCAGCGGAGTTTTCAGCAGACGCCACTCTGCATGCTGCCAAGTTTTCGGCCAGGAGTATGGCAGCAACGCTATCATCAAGGCGCCTACTCTGGCTGCGGAGCTGGCCAGCGGACCTCAAGTCCAAATGGAACCTGGCCTCAGCTCCTTTTCAAGGGGAAAAGCTTTTTGGGGAGGCGTTAGATCCAGTCCTTGTTGAAGACAAGGATAAAAGAAAGTCCCTCCCCAGAGCCTACCGGCGCCAGGAGCGTCGCTATACTCCCTACCAGCGCAGGCCGTCCTTTCGGTGGGACTCTTCTGCTCCAGCGGGTCAGAATGCAAGACCCTACTCTCAGACCCCATATAACTCCAACACGTTTCGGGGAGATAGAGCGCCCTTCCAGGATCGCCAAAGAGGGTATCAACAGTCGAGACGCCCCTTTCGTGGCAGCCAGAGGGGCTTCAAGCGCTCTAAGTGACTCTCTTCAACAACCCCTGGGAGGAAAACTTCGGTTTTTCGAAGCCGCCTGGCGGACTACATCCTCCGACAGGTGGGCGTTAGCAACTGTCTCCCAGGGCTTGCGCTTGGAGTTCCTGCAGCCCCCTCCTTACCGTTATGTGCAGTGCCCAGTTCAGCGGGACCCCCTGAAGAGATCTCAGCTTCTGCAAGAGGTTGCCCATCTGTTGGAGATCCGTGCAATAGAGGAGGTGCCCAGGCACGAGATAGGTACCGGCTTTTATTCAAAGGTCTTCCTTGTGCCAAAGTCATCGGGAGGGGTTCGCATGATCCTCAATTTAAAGCACCTCAATACTTATATCAAATATCGGCGATTCCGGATGCATTCCCTTCAAACCATCTTGGCCGCAATTCGAATGCACGACCTATTAACCTCCATAGACTTAAAAGAGGCCTACCTGCATGTGCCCATCCTACAGTCTCATCGGAGGTTTCTCCGGTTCGCCCTGGGAGGCTCTCACTATCAGTACAGGGCAATGCCGTTCGGCCTGTCGTCGGCCCCTCGCACCTTTACAAAGTTGCTCGACGTTCTGACGGCGGAAATCAGATCCCAGGGTATTCGTGTTCTGGCATACCTGGACGATCTCATTATCCTGTCCAGTTCCTCCCAGAGGGCGCTGGCAGATTTGGCAGTTACCAGACACACGTTGGAATCCCATGGGTTCACAATCAACGAGGAAAAAAGTCATCTTCTTCCGACAGCCAGGCTGTTGCACCTGGGTTCCATGATAGACACCTCCACAGGGACTGTGACTTTGTCTCCAGAAAGGATGGCAAACATCCGACAATTGATTTCACATCTTCGGCAACAACATCGGGTGTCTCTCGCATTCCTTTCCAAGCTCCTGGGCACCCTTGTTTCCGCTATCGGCATTGTACCTTGGGCCCGTCATCATCTCAGGGCCCTTCAATGGTTTCTTCTACCTTGGCAAAAGGCCAAGCTGAGTCACTCTCAAAAATCAGTTCACCTTCCTTTCTCGGTCAAGGCATCGTTGGGCTGGTGGACTTCCCCTGCCTTAGACAACGGAACCTTCTTCTGCAACCGGGACCGCTTAATCCTCACAACGGATGCCAGTCTGTCCGGTTGGGGGGCCCACATGGGGCTACACATGGCCCAGGGCCTTTGGTCTCCGGAAGATCTGAGCCCAATCAACATCAACTTTTTGGAGCTCAGGGCTGTCTTTCTGGCTCTTCAGGCCTTCCTCCCTTGGGTTCTGGGCAAGCATGTGTTGGTCTTGACCGACAATGTTGCTACCAGGGCCCACCTGAATCATCAAGGGGGAACGAAGTCGCTTCGCTTAATGGTCGAGTCAGCGGCTCTCTTCGACTGGGCGGAACCCCGTTTAGCCTCTCTGTCGGCCGAACATATAGCCGGGACCAGCAACGTTCAGGCAGACTGGCTGAGCAGATCTACCCTGGACCCCGGAGAGTGGAGACTGGATCCCGGAGTATTTCACCTGATAAGTCAACGTTTCGGGACTCCTCTGGTGGACCTCTTTGCATCTCAAGCCAACACGCAGCTGGTGAGGTTTTATTCACGGTTCCCTTCACCGAGGGCGGAGAAAGTCAACGCTCTCTTGTCTCCATGGCCCAGCGGCCTACTGTATGCTTTTCCCCCAACGTGTCTACTGCAACGGGTGCTGGACAAAATAATTCAGGAGGCGGCGGAGGTCATCTTAGTGGCGCCATATTGGCCCCGTCGGCCTTGGTTCGCGGACCTGGTAGCTCTCTCTGTGTCCCCTCCTTGGAGGATTCCGGATCGCCTAGTCTCCCTCACTCAGGGCTCCATTTGTCACCCGGAGCCTCAATGGTTCCAGTTAACCGCCTGGCGTGTGAGCGGGAGCGACTAGTGCAGCAACACCTACCGGACACTGTCATTGCGACTATGCAGGCGGCTCGTCGGCCATCGACAGTGCGGATATACCAGGCAACGTGGGCAGCCTTCTGCAGATTTTGTTCGGCCCGTCATTGTGATCCAAAGCAGGCCTCGCTCATTGCAATTCTTGAATTTCTCCAATCAGGCATTGAGCGGGGTTTAGCCCCCAACACTTTGAAAAGACAGGTGGCGGCCCTGTCCACTATCGTCCGTGTATCAGAGTTCCGATCTTTAGCTCAACATCCATGGGTGAGAGATTTCATCAAAGGAGCTATTAACCAACACGCTCCTCCGGTAAGGAGATTCCCGACATGGGACCTCACCCTAGTGTTACGGGCCCTCACGGGACCCCCCTTTGAGCCAATGAGGTCGATCTCCTATAGACTGTTATCAATAAAGACATTGTTTTTGGTGGCGATTACATCTGCCCGTAGAGTCTCGGAGTTGTCAGCACTTTCCGTCAGGCCAGACTTATGTGTGTTCCATCCGGACAGAGTGGTGCTCCGGTTGGACCCTTCGTTTATCCCGAAGGTGAATTCCGATTTTCACAGACGGCAGGAACTGGTTCTACCAGACTTCTGCACACATGGTCAACATCCCTCTGAACTTCGTTGGCACAAGATCGATGTCCGAAGAGCCTTGAAGCTCTATATCAGGAGGACAGCGCCTTTTCGAAAGACAGAAAGACTCTTTGTTTCCTTTGCTCAGACCTCAATGGGTCTTGCAGTGTCTTCGCAATCCCTTAGTCGCTGGATTAAAGATTGCATTGCGGAGGCTTATGCATCGAGATCTCAGTCTCCCCCCGCCGGGGTCCTGGCCCATTCCACCAGAAGTGCGGCTGCTTCAGCGGCTTGGTCAACGCAAGCTTCCTTGGAGGATATCTGTCGTGCCGCTACTTGGGCCTCCTCTTCTACTTTTATACGCCATTATAAACTGGACTCATGGGCTTCGGCGGAGGCTTCATTTGGCAGGCGTGTCTTACAGCGAGTGTGTGTCACTCCAACGACCTCGGCCCAGCCTTTTCCCTCCCAGGGGACTTGATCTTTGGTATATCCCATGATGGACTCTCCTTCCAGAGTCAATGGAGAAGAACCGTTGTACATACCTGAACGGTCTTCTCAGTGCTCTGGAAGGAGAGTCCATACCCACCCGGCATGGTGTTTGGCCAGGTCGCCGGAGTGCTGGGACTGTTACAGTTTATTGTTTGGTTATGAAGTTAATAAAAATTTTCTGATTTACATTGTCTTCGTTTTTAAAACTGGCTCATGGGGGCTGCTAAGGGGGCGGTGCCAGTTAATTAATTATTTAAATTAACTCAGTCTCTACCAATAGGATTGGTTAACAACCCATGATGGACTCTCCTTCCAGAGCACTGAGAAGACCGTTCAGGTATGTACAACGGTTCTTTTAAACCCTTCTCCTTTAAGTTTAAGTTTAAGTTTAAGTTCAATCAGATTTGTATGCCGCCCCTCTCCGCAGACTCGGGGCGGCTCACAGCAATAACAATACAATATAAAACAAATCTAATATTTAAGTTAATTTAAAAAAACACCACAAATTAAACCAATCATACATACTAGTGTACCATGCATAAATTTTATAAGCCTAGGGGGAGGGAACATGTCAATTCCCCCATGCCTGACGACAGAGGTGGGTTTTAAGGAGCTTACGAAAGGCTAGGAGGGTGGGGGAAACTCTGATATCTGGGGGGAGTTGGTTCCAAAGGGTCAGGACCGCCACAGAGAAGGCTCTTCCCCTGGGTCCCGCCAAACGACATTGTTTAGTTGATGGGACCCGGAGAAGGCCAACTCTGTGGGACCTAACTGGTCGCTGGGATTCGTGCGGCACGTGGTTTAGAGTCAAGTTCTTAATAAGAGCTGCGAAAGAATTTCTCCATCTTGTAATAGTTTGATAATGTCTACATTGATTTAGCTTACTTGTATGAATCGTCTACTGCAGTGTTCCCCAACCTTTCCATCTTAGTGGATTGGCGGCGGGAGAGAGGAAATAGCTACGCATGAGTGGTGCGCAACTCCATTTGCGTGAGCTGTGGGCACTTGCACCTGCCGTTCTCATAAATGGAGCTGCACACATGCACACGTTGGCCCTTCCATGGCCCAGTTGTAGGCCGCAGTGCGGGGTTGGGGACGCCTAACCTACTTTATACAGTGGTACCTCTGCTTAAGAACTTAATTCGTTCGTGACCAGGTTCTTAAGTAGAAAAGTTTGTAAGTAGAAGCGATTTTTCCCATAGGAATCAATGTAAAAGCAAATAATGCGTGCAAACCCATTAGGAAAGAAATAAAAGCTCAGAATTTGGGTGGGAGGAGGAGGAGGAAGAAGAGGTGGAGGACAGTCGCTGCCGAAGGAAGAAGGTGATGTGAGAGGAATAAAAAAAAAATCCCAAACTTTAAGGCTTAAAAAAAAAAAGAGGGACTCTGAGGCAGCGAGGAGGAGCACGCACCTCCCATACACCCGGTGCGAGGCTGCCTCTCATACACTGCGCCAGAGAGAGAAGCCCAGGGGGAATGGCAGGAAACTGGCTGGGCCTTTGTGCCGCTCTCAAATTTCCTGGGAAATTTTTCTGGGCTCGGGTCATTAAGTAGAAAATGATTCTTAAAAAACAAAAGAATAATAAAGCTACAGGGCCGGATGCCATCCCGGCGGAATGGTATAAAATAGAAAGTGATGTACAGTAATAATAAATAATATGTCGGAAATTTTTAATGAGATTGTTATGGATGGTAAAACACCAAAATCATGGTCCGACTCGTTAATAACGTTAATTCATAAGGCTGGGACAGATAAAGATAAAATTCAAAATTATAGACCCATATCATTATTAAATGTAGACTATAAAATATTTACCTCAATTTATGCAGAAAGATTTAAAAAGATTTTGGAAGAAGAAGAGGCAAAAAAAAAATTCCGGGCTCGGGTTCTTATCTAGAAAAGTTCTTAAGTAGATGCGTTCTTAAGTAGAGGTACCACTGTACTACTAAAGCTTTTGTTGTCATGATCTTTAATTGGGTGAAAAAATGATGCATCACAGGGCAACAAACTTTGAACCAAGGTATCTCAAATGGACTAACTTACAGAATGAATCCAAAATATGGGGACTCACGATTCCTAAATGAATGATGTTTGGGGAGGTTGTGGCTGTTTTAGGCTACTGGCAGTGGCAGCTTTACTGAACTGCCACTGCAGTAAGGTGATGTTTATTTATAACATTTCGTGCCCATTTCCTAGCTGACCTAAACTGAAGGCAATAGTTCAGTGATTTTCAACCTTTTTTGAGCTGCGGCACATTTTTTACATATACAAAATCATGGGCCACATTGAGCGGGGGGGGGGGGGGGAGTGGGAGGGCTAAAAAAAGTTTGGACAAAAAAATTCCCTCTCTCTCTTCCTCCCTTTCGCTCTATTTCTCCCCCTCTTTCTCTCTCTTCCTTCCTTCTTCTCTCTCCATCCCTCTTTCTTTCTCTCTTCCTTCCTTACTCTCTTTTTTGCTCTTTCTCTCTCCCTCCTTCCCTCCCTCTCTTTCTCTCTCTTTCTCTTTCTCTCTTGCTTTCTTTCTCTCTCTCTTTCTCTCTCTCTTGCTTTCTTTCTCTCTCTCTCTCTTGCTTTCTTTCTCTCTTTCTCTTGATTTCTTTCTCTCTCTCTCTTTCTCTCTCTTGCTGAGCTTCGCGGCACACCTGACCATGTCTCACGGCACACTAGTGTGCCACGGCACACTGGTTGAAAAACACTGCAATAGTTTCTTCCCTCTTTTGAAGCCAATCAGTGCCAGGAGCGGGAGCCTTGCGCACCACAAAGCCAGAGCAACCGTTAGGAGCTGAGATGAAGTTCCTCCCTCCCTCCTGCACTCAGCAGCAACTACTTATTTGGCTGCTGGGAAGGAAAGGGAGATTTCCAATCTTCCCTGCCAGATTGTCACAAGGAAATTCTCAATGGAGAAGCCGACAGGAAGTCAGAAGTCACTTCTGCTTTCACTGCTTTTTTGCCTACTGTGGTCCTTCTGTATCTCTGTTTAGGTAAAGAACTATCTCTAAAACAATGAGCCAACAGTATGGGATGCCTAGCCTTTATTATTATTCAATTTTGTTTCTTTTTCTTTTCCTTTTGCCTTTGAGTCAGTTTTGACTCCTGGATAAATCCCTGGGATTTTCTTAACAAGGTTTTTCAGACACAATTTTTCATAATTTATTTATTTATTTTGTCCAACACACAATGAGGGTTTTAGTGGGTATATACAGTGTTCCCTCGATTTTCGCGGGTTCGAACTTCGCGAAAAGTCTATACCACGGTTTTTCAAAAATATTAATTAAAAAATATTTCGCAGTTCCCCCCCCCCCATACCACGGTTTTTCCCGTCCGATGACATCATATGTCATTGCCAAACTTTCGTCCGCCTTTAATAAATATTTTTTTTAATAAACTTTAATAAATAAACATGGTGAGTAATAATCTAAATGGTTGCTAAGGGAATGGGAAATTGCAATTTAGGGGTTTAAAGTGCTAAGGGAAGGCTTGTGATACTGTTCATAGCCAAAAATAGTGTATTTACTTCCGCATCTCTACTTCGCGGAAATTCGACTTTCGCGGACGGTCTTAGAACGCATCCCCCGTGAAAATCGAGGGAATACTGTATCTATATACACATAGTAAAATACATGATGAAGGTTATAGAGGAGATACTCATAGTAAAATATATCTAAGAAATAATAGAAAAGAAGATATAGTAATAGAACATATCAGTGAAAGAATAGAAGAAGAGATATAGGAATAGAAGAAAGGTATAGGAGATATAGGAGAGCAATAGGACAGGGGATGGAAGGCATTCTAGTGCACTTGTACTCTAGTGCACTTGTACTGGTTCCTAGGGCTGAAAAAGAGTTATTGGGCCAAGGTCTCCTAGCTGGATTTGTGCCATAGCCAAGACAAGAATTCACAATCTCCTGGTCTTTAGCTTGACGCCTCAACCACTCTACCTAACCAGATTTCTATTCAGCTATAACCATAAAACTGCTGGTTAAACTTTAACTCTTTGGATGTTTTGAGTTTCAGTTTTCTTTTCCTCCATGTTAAAATTTTGATTTTCTCTTTTCTTTCCCTCCTTTTCTTACTCATTTCAGAGATGCTTGTAGAAGATTGTGGTCATAAGGAGATGATTCCTCATGAAGTCTCTGGATCCACAAAAGAAATCAAATGTGATTTTCCACTTGGCAGACTGAAATCAGAGCCAGCCAGGCAGTGAAGCCACAGAAGATAAGGGCAGGGGGCCGGTGAAAAATGAAATCCAACCAAGAGAGAAGCAATGAATGCCTGCCCCCCAAGAAGCGGGAGATCCCTTCAACCAGCCTGCCTTCCGAGGTGAAGCCGTTATTTCTGGCCAGTGAAAATCACCGTGCAGATAATATAACATGGCTCTCAAGTACAACCAGCAGCCACAGCAGTGGGCGGAATCGGTCTGGAGGTACTTCGGTGGAGGCTGGTTCACAGCAAGGAGTCGGTTTACACAAGTCCCTTTCTACAGGAGTGGATTATTCCCTACCTAGCGCTCCTAGGTCTGTTCCAGCCTCTGCCACACTTTCCACAGTGTACCCCTCTGCACTTTCACAGGCCGGAACACCTGTTTCGCCGGTGCAGTACACACACTTGCAGCATGCTTTCCAGTTTGTTGGGCCTCAGTACAGTGGACCATATGCCGGATTCATCCCTTCCCCGCTAATTTCCCCAACAGCTAATTCTGCAACCACCACGGCAGCCTCCGCCACTGCTGTTGCAACCACTCCATCCCAGCGATCGCAGCTGGAGGCATATAACTCTTTGCTGGCCACCATGAGCAATCTTAGCCAACCAGGCCAAAAAGTTGAGCCGCATTTAGTCAGGACACCTGGATTGATCACGGCAGGGTCTCCTCCACCTATTCAGCAAAACCAGTACGTCCATATTCCCAACTCTCAGAGCGCCGTTAGGAACGTCTCTCCCCCAGCCATCCCAGTCCATTTGCATCCTCACCAGACGGTGATTCCTCATGCGTTTGCCCTTGGCCCTTCCTCCCAGGTGGTCGTGCAATATGCAGATTCTGGTGGCCACTTTATTACCAGGGAGACCACTAAGAAGTCCGAGAGCGGCCGGTTGCAGGCTATGCAAGCGAAAGAAATCCTGAATGGGGAAGTAGACAAGAGTAGGCGCTATGGCATCTCACCCTCTTCTGAAGTCAATCTTATCAAATCAGGCAATAAACCATCTCATCATCATTACGAGGCCAGGCATGTGGTAGTCCACTCTGGTCCTGCTGATTATATTGCACGTGATTCCTCTGCTGTCCGGCCCCCTGTTATGGTTGTCCCCAACAGCGGTACACCTACTGCAGACCTGGAGGCTCAGCCGTCCACCAACAGAGAAACACCTCCTTCAGCTGTCAACGAAAAGGGAAGTTTGCATTTAGGAAAGACGGGCCACCGATCCTATGCTTTGTCCCCGCAGCAGACTATTGGTCACGAAGGGATGAAGGCAGTTGCCACTTTATCCCCGCACACTGTCATTCAGACCACCCATAGTGCTTCAGAGCAGCTGCCCGTTGGGTTGCCAGCTACAGCCTTTTACACTGGGACTCAACCACCAGTAATTAGCTATCTGAGCAGTCAACAGCAAGCCTTTGGCTATCCTGGAAGTCTACCACAGCATCTGGTGATCCCTGGTACCCAACCTCTCTTAATACCAGTAGGAAGTGCAGATATCGACTCCTCGGGGGTACCACCTGCTATAGCCACGTCATCTCCCCAGCTAGCAGCAGTGCCTCATACGTTTGTCACAACCTCCATTCCAAAAAGTGAGAATTTTAATGCTGAGTCCCTGGTAAACCAGACGGCTTACCAAGCAGCTGTGGTCCAGGCCCAGATCCATCTCCCCCTGGTCCAGCCGGTACCACCTTCAGCAACAGCTCCTGCTATATTGCCTCCTTATTTTATGAAAGGCTCTATAATTCAGTTGGCAAATGGAGAGCTGAAGAAAGTAGAAGACTTAAAAACGGAAGACTTTATACAGAGTGCAGAAATTAGCAGCGACCTGAAAATAGATTCCAGCACCGTAGAAAGAATTGACGACAGCCATAATCCAGGCATTGCTATGATACAGTTTGCAGTCGGAGAGCACCGAGCACAGGTAATCAACACGACGAGAGCTTGTTGGGGAAGAGAAGGAGTCATTAGGAAAGTAGACACAATGTTCTTATTATCCCAGCTCTTGATTCTTAGTCTCTTAGCCTCAGACTAAAATAGATTAGTGACCGGGTGCATGAATGGCCTTGCGGAAATTATACTAGTGACAAAGGAATCAATTGGATGAAATTATTGTTATGTAGCCGAAGATTACTGCAGTTTGGACCCTTATAGAAATATAAATATTATGTGACTTACCATGCTTAATAGATATTCTGCTTTTAGTATTAAATCCCAAAAGAATGAATATTTTGGACTAATTAACATATGTAGAGTTTAAACACATAAGGGTTTTCTTTAAGCTAAGAATTAAACAGAATCACAAGAAAGAAACCCTCTCCTGAGAAATGGTGGACCATTGTTTTATGACCTTGTAATTTAGTCAAATAAAAGCACATTCTTACTGTTACTTCTTTGCTCTTCAATTAATTGAGCAATAGAGAACCAATACAGGGACTTGCGTTTCTCATAAGGATTTATTAGTTTAACTTTAGTAGTTAACTTTAACTATTAACACTAATACATGGAGAAAAAATAATCAACTATAATTTTGTCTTGCTTAAAAAAATAATGAAATTAAGCCAGAACAGAGTAGTGAAAAGTAAAAGAATATGTATGAAAATTTTTGGCTTGTAATCTAGAATATTTTAATATTTTACCTGTAACAGTATATTTGCTAATAGTTTTGTTAGCATGTTAAATATGGGCCTTGATAAATACTTTCTGGTATCTATTCACAAATTCTTGTCCCCATTAATGAAATGTCAGCAGATGTTGTTTTCAAAATATTTTTGGTCTGCTTTATAGTGTCAAGTATAGTTGAAAAATATAGTTGATTTCTCTAGTCTTTTCCCCATTATATCAGCAGCATTTTAGAATGCAGTGGGTGGTTTGAACTTGAAAAACTTAGAAAACTCTTTGAAGCTACATTCCATTATTTAAAAGGATCTGCACATTAATTAGCTTAGATATATATCATAGAAGCAGTTCAATTCCTATGGACTGTGTGGAGAAACCCTTATTAACTGACCTATCTTTACTAATAACTGATAATTCTTCTGTTCCAATAATCTTGTTACTACTATCCAACCATTTTACCCCATTGTCTTCTTCTTTTCCTTTGCTTAACTTCCCAATATGTTGTAATAATAATAATAATAATAATAATAATAATAATAATAATAATAATAGTAACAGCAGCAGCAGTAATAGTCCATCATTCACTCAATAACATTTATGTATACAGTATTTCTGCTTGGTAGTCATCATTTCAAGTCACCAGTCAGCCTTTATCTGGTACTGGAATAACTGATCTGTTCTTTCTGTAGTCCATGATACTCACAGTAAAACATCTGTAATTCTACAGTTCAAAGCATCTATCTTCATTATCCTACACACTCCCGATATTCAGCTTCAACAGAAATATGTTATCATTGGAAAGGCAATTGTTTTAACTGTTACAAACTTCACTGTTATTGAAACAGCTTTGACCTCCATAATCTTGTCAGAGTTTTTCATTGTCTTTCTCTTTTAAGATTATTCTCCAGTACATTGCTACAGCACACTGTCCATTTTTATCTATTGTTATACTAGATACATCATATTATCTACTCCCTTCACTTATTCACCATCAGTTGTAAGTTCATTAAACATGCAAGTTGCATTTCCACTTTGACAATATTTCATATAAAGACAGATTTTCCCTTTCCCCTTTTTTCATAATAACCGGTTATAAAGCTCTTTCCTTTTCTAACAAAATTGTGTCATCTCAGAAGATGTTTCAACTCCCAACTTTGATTCCAGCTATCATCCCTTCCAATCCCGCTCTTATAATGGATTTGCTGTACAAGTTAAAGAGAAGGGGGGACAATTTGTTTCTTTGTCCCCATTTTTTATTCACTTTGGTTCTTGAAATCCAGTTCTTAATAGTTACCCTATTTTTCAGTGTATTAGATGCACTTCTCCCCCCCCAAAAAAAGTGGGTGGAAATGTCTATGCATCTTATAGAACGTATGTTGCCAAAACACCCACCCACCGGCCCCTCCTCCCTTCGACCTCTGTCTCCCAGCAATTTGCCTCCTTGTAGAAAACAGCCAAGTCAGCTTCAGCACAGCTTGATTTAACACCAGCAGCTGATTGGTGATTGGATCTGCCTCCCAGAATAAGACCTATCCAGTCTGCAAAGATCATCATCACCCATCACCGCCTCCATGTGTCCCATTTAAGGCCTCCGTGGGGCTCATTTTTGGGCCATTCTAGGTGATGGAGATAGGCAGCGGTGATCCCTGCCACCTTGAATGGGCCAAAAATGGGACACACAGAGGCAGAAAGTGGGGCATGCGGCAATGAGCGGCGACAGTGGCGATGGGTGGAAGAGCCCCGCAGTCTGGAAGAGCTGATCCCCGCACTCTGGAAGAGCTGATAAGCAGTATTCCGGGAGGCAGATCCAACTGCCAATCAGCTGCTTGTGCTAAATCAGGCTGTGCTGAAGCTGACCAGGCTGTTTGCTATTTGCTACAAGGAGGCAAATTACTGGGAGGCAGAGGCAGATTTTTTTCCCCTCCCCAAAATGCCCCTAGGCGTATTTTATAGTCCGGAAGGTCTTATAGTCTGAAAAATACGGTACTTTTTGTTCATAGTAAAGTTCCTTCAGAAGAATAATCTGGGTGTTCTGATACATTCTTTAGCCTTTAGGTTCCATATTCAAGTATCATTCCTAAGGTCAAAGGCATTGCCAGTCAGTGAAGCAAGGTAAATCTTCTTGAATTCTTTTGTTCCTATATGTATAATAATAACTAACTTATAATATGTCAATCTGTCTTTTCTGAAACCTCGCTTTTACTTTGAGTTTTCTTTCCTTATTTTTCTGAATGAAATATGTGAGAAAACCTTACCTGTGTGAGGTATCTGTTTGTTCGTTCTTCAGTATAGAAATATGCATTGATTTTTTTTTCCAGTTTTAGGTCCCAAGGCCTTGTTTTGACATAGAGTTATTTACCGTATAATTGTCTTTTCTCCTGCACTTTTAAACAGTTCAGTGGCATTTATATATGCACAATAGTTTTATACTTGAAACTGATGCATCATTCCTCACTTTTTATAAGTACCGTAATTCGCAAGTATATTTTCTCTCCACAAACATTTCTGTGATTCTGTAATCACATTTGTATACCTTAAATATGTTTTTTAAAGATCTAAAAAAAATTCTTTTCCTGTTGATGTTCTGGATTGAGATAGCTTTCTTTGACATTTCTTCCTGGAAGTCTGAGTTGAGTTGTCCTTCTTGTTTCCTAAAGCTTTCATCTGCCTTCCCCAATTTCTCATGATAAATGCCTGAAAGATATTCTTGGGGGTTTTTGTTTTCCATTTTGGTTTTTACAATGTCTCTTTCCATAGCCCCTTCATTTCTAGTTCATAAATAAATAAAGCATAGCCCAACATGCGACATATGTTATGACTGTCTTTCACAACTATTGTCTTTAATTTTCTAACTTTGAACTATATATTTGTCACTAATCATGAGTGGTCTACACTGCAAGAGTTCTAGCTGATTGGATTGCATTTCTCCATCTCTTGTTTCTTATTGTGGAACTGATTTGATTCAGTGATGGGTATCTAGTGTGACCATGTTTGAAATACATGTGGTCAATAAGCAATCTTCCAGTTCTGTTAAATCTGTACGTTTTCCTTTAAAGCAATTTTACAAGAATAGGCTATCTGGAGTTTTGCTGTTCCAGTAGACAGCTGAGATCGAAAGCATACCCAAAGTTATCTGTCTCAGGCCACGGATACAGAAATAATGTGTATGAAAAGGTGTGCTATAAGAAATGAAATGAACTTTTCGAAAAATTCTTTTGCAAATGAAAATTAAGGAATAAAAACCTGGAATAAGATTTTATTTTTTAATTTGTTTAACCTATGTCTCTAAAGGACATAGGTAAGGATGCTTCTGACTAAACTTTAGTCTCAACAGAAATTAAAGAAAATGTGTCCGAAATATAATGACATACACGTTGAATGCAAATACAGTGATACCTCGTCTTACAAACGCCTCATCATACAAACTTTTCGAGATACAAACCCAGGGTTTAAGATTTTTTTGCCTCTTCTTACAAACTATTTTCACCTTACAAACCCACCGCCACCGCTGGGATGCCCCGTTTTCGGACTTCCGTTGCCAGTGAAGCACCCGTTTTTGCACTTCTGGGATTCCTCTGAGGCTCCCTTCCATGGGAAACCCCACCTCCGGACTTCCGTGTTTTTGTGATGCTGCAGGGAAATCCCAGCAGGAGAATCCCAGCAGTGCAAAAATGGGCGCTTCACTGGCAACGGAATTTCGGAGGTGGGGTTTCCCAGCAAGGGGAGCCTCAGAAGAATCCCAGCAGTGCAAAATTGGGCGCTTCGGCTGGCAAAAGGGGTGAATTTTGGGCTTGCACGCATTAATCGCTTTTCCATTGATTCCTATGGGAAACATTGTTTCATCTTACAAACTTTTCACCTTAAGAACCTCGTCCCGGAACCAATTAAGTTTGTATGACAAGGTATCACTGTATAGTATATATGTACAGGCAGTAGCTATCACATAATAGTATTTTCCTGGCCTGATTACATGATAGGAAACCTCCATCTGCTTTTTTGTAATACAGTGTTGTTGTTGTTGTTATTAAAGACAGAGTAGTGCTATAAGGGCAGCTACCAAATATTAGAGGTAAGCCAAAATCATAAGTCAGGTAAAAAGATCAGATGTTTTGATTGCTAAGATGGACAATAGTGCATTTAGCATGTAAAAGCATCCTCTAGTCTAGTCTGAGGTTCTGAAATAGAGGATATAGTTGAGTGAAGATAGAAACTGGCAGACAGAAATTAAAATGAAATAGCGTGGAAAACAGATACTGAGAATTTTTTGATCAAAAGGTTGTCTGTTTCAAAAGTGTGCGGTATGTGTGTGTAATTGCTGATGAACTCACAGGTTTATGGTTGCCTTCTAATTCTGATCTTCCTGGCTGAAATTTTCTGTCAGTCTTTTTTTCAACTCACCCCAAATAGGGTGAGTTGAAAAATAGTTTATTCTTCGATTAGCACGCATTGCAGAACCTAAAAATGCAGTCAAAAAAGAAGAAAAAGCTTCCTCCCTTTTCCAGCACATTAAAAAAACCGGACATGAAATTGACTTCGAAAAAACTAAATTACTTTCCAAAACAGAACACGTATATAAAAGAATAATCATGGAAGCCATAGAGATAGAAAAACACCCCCTCTGTATGAATAAACGTGATGACACGTCCCGTCTACCAGAAATTTGGAAACCAGCCCTAAGCAAAAAAACATATCATAATCCTCACCATGTCAATCCTTCAACTAAATGTGATTCCACCAACCAATCAAGTCATTAAAACATAGCCACCCAATCTATTTCCTACATTCAAACCAAATCTCCACCTCCACCACTATTTATAAGGAATAAATGGCAGTTGCAAACAAACTATATTTACAGCAGCACGAAGCTTACAACTTCAGCCTGATGATGCTGAATGTGATTTCACTGAAACGTCGCATAGACATGCAAAATATTACACAGGGCAAAACCCGAACTCAGAACAATCTACATATATATATTAATAAACATTACACGGGGCAAAACCCGAACTCAGAACAATCTACATATACAGTGATCCCTCTATTATCGAGAGGGTTCCGTTCCAAGACCCCTCGCGATAATCGATTTTTCGCGATGTAGGGTTGCGGAAGTAAAAACACCATCTGCGCATGCGCGCCCTTTTTTCTATGGCCGCGCTTGCGTAGATGGTGGAGTTTGCGTTCCCCGCCGCCCACGCAAAGGGGAAACCCGATTCGGCTCCTCGCTGCTGCTGCGCTACCGAGCAGATCAGCTGCTGGGCGGCCGAAGGAACCTTCCCTGGGTCTTCCCCCTCTTGCTGGCGGGCGGGCGAGCGGCGGGCATCAGCGAGGAGCCGGGGTTTCCCCTTTGCGTGGGCGGCCGGGAAGACCCAGGGAAGGTTCCTTCGGCCGCCCAGCAGCTGATCTGCTCGGTAGCGCAGCAGCAGCGAGGAGCCGAATCGGGGTTTCCCCTTTGCGTGCGGGGAAACCCCGATTCGGCTCCTCGCTGCTGCTGCGCTACCAAGCAGATCAACTGCTGGGCGGCCGAAGGAACCTTCCCTGGGTCTTCCCGGCCGCCCACGCAAAGGGGAAACCCCGGCTCCTCGCTGATGCCCGCCGCTCGCCCGCCCGCCAGCAAGAGGGGGAAGACCCAGGGAAGGTTCCTTCGGCCGCCCAGCAGCTGATCTGCTCGGCGCAGCAGCAGCGAGCAGACGAAGATCGGGGTTTCCCAGCCGCCCACGCAAAGGGGAAACCCCGGCTCCTCGCTGATGCCCCCGCTCGCCCGCCGCCCGCCAGCAAGAGGGGGAGAGATAGAGAAAGAGAGAGAAGGAAAGAAAGAGATGAGAGAGGGAGGAAGAGAGTGTGAGAGAGGAAGAAGCAAGATAGAGAAAGAGAGAGAAAGGAAGGAAGAGAGTGACATCATCGGTGGAAAAATCGTGATATAGCGTTTCGCGAAGATCGAGATCGCGAAACTCGAGGGATCACTGTATATATATATATATATACACCCACTAAAACTCTCATTGTGTATTTGAATGAATGAATGAATGAATAAATAAATAAATAAATAAATAAATAAATAACATATTGCCATGAAGTATCATAGTATGTTCGAGAAGCACGGAAGCAATGTTTTTGTATAGTATTCTCTTGTTCGCTGACACTCTCCCCTATAGCTTTCCTTTCAGAGATTGAGAGTGCCATCATCTGGTAGAAGAAATGATGATGACCTCTCCTGTTAAAAGTGTCACTTTATGCAGAAGTCTAACAAAAGGCAGCTGATATCATCACCTTAAAATACTTCACCAGCTGTGTTTCTCACAAGGGAGGCTTCTAGAATTCAGAGACAGTCACGTAGAAATGTGAGTTTAATTTAGGTTTTCTGTAGACTCCAGGAATTGGATGTTTTCCCAGCTGAATCATGTTCTTCTGTCGTAGCGGCTACACTTCTTCTGAGATTGTTTTTGTTTTTGAAATAAGTAAATAAAACCGCCTCTCTAAAAATGCTTTAGCGTCTCTTACTTTGAGTATATCTTTCATATATTACCAGAACTTTGTTGCAACAATATACAGTATTTGTGAACATAAGTGACTGTGAGTTTAGAAATATATCCTTATATAGCATATTGCTGCCCATATTCTTCTTCCTCTGATCTGCAGTTGTGAGATAAGGTAGTGCTAGACTTCATGATTACTGAAATGACCCATTTGTGGTATTGCATTAGAACTTTAAAGATAGGTTTGAGAGGACAGTGCTAGTATGCTTTTCTTCAGTTTTCCTCTTGATATGTCATTGCTATTGTTGACAGTCTAAAGCAGAGGAATGTATCAGTGAACGGAAAGAAAACTAGAGTACAGTAGTCAGAAAGGGAAAAATATTTATTTATTTATTCTTTCATTCATTCATTCTTTCATTCATTCATTCATGCAATACACAAATACATAGGAAGAAAAATAGACATGTAGTAATATATATAAGGGTAAAGTGAACTTAGAGGAGAGGATATATGAAAGAAAGAAAATATATATGATAAGTGAGAGAAAGGAAAGACAATTGGACAGGGGACGAAAGGCACACCAGTGCACTTATGTACGCCCCTTACTGGCCTCTTAGGAACCTGGAGAGGTCAATCGTGGAGAGTCTAAGGGAGAAATGTTGGGGGTTAGGGGTTGACACAATTAAGTCCGGCAATGAGTTCCACGCTTCGATAACTCGATTGTTGAAATCATATTTTTTACAGTCAAGTTTGGAGTGGTTCGTATTCAGTTTGAATCTGTTGTGTGCTCTTGTGTTGTTGCGGTTGAAGCTGAAGTAGTCATTGACCGGTAGGACGTTGCAGCATATGATCTTGTGGGCAATACTCAAATCGTGTTTTAGGCGCCATAGTTCTAGGCTTTCTAGGCCCAGGATTGTTAGTAGCTTGAATTCTAACCACTATTGGCTGAAATTAAGAGACATCACAGATCTGCTCATCTCTCCCTTCTTGAATTTTTACATGGGGGGTTGGGAGTGAAATGAATTAGAGGGAATCATTATTGAATCAACATTCAATTAGTGAGTTAGTTCTCTATTGAGTGGGATGTGAATAAGACAAAAAAAAGCAGGTTTAAAACGGAAGAGAAAAATATTGCATTCTATTTCTGAATACATCCTAGAAATGTTATGGTGATTGATAAACACTGGAAAATCACTTCTTAAATGAATAAAATTTTACACTGATTACATTTGACATTATAAATGCATCAGCCACTGTATAATCAAGAGATCAGACAACAAAATCCTTACAGGATCAAAGACAGTAGATATAATACAGTGTTTTATGGTTAATTAGAAACTAATAAAGTTACTGTGGTTTAAACTTTTACCAGCATCCACTATCTGATGCATGAATTGTGCTATTATTAGAAGATAGAACTACAAATATCATAGAGTTCTAATATACCGGTATCAATGGTGAAAGGTCATAATTTTATGGTTGATGCATTTTGTATCCAAAAGGATTTATTATGGAGCATCTGTCAAGGTAGCTTGAAAAGACTCTAGTAACCACCAGTGTTCCCTCTAACTTTTTTTGGGGGTGGGCAGAAAAGTATAGTGTCTGAGCGGCAGTCCCTTCGGGACTGGGCGGCACAGAAATATTAAATAAACAAACAAACAAACAAAAAACCCACCCTGTTTTGCCTCAGAGAATTTCAAAATAAAATACTGTACTGTGTGTCTATCACAGTGAGCTCATAATAGGGCAACTCTATCAATATCAAAATGCCACTTAAATAGTTGAGCTAGTTTCAAACTAGATTTTGATTTTCTTTTTCTCTTCCTTACTCCCATTCTTATTCTTTCTCTTTTCCTTCCTCTCTTTTTTCTATCTGTTTCTCTCTCTTCCTCTCTTCCTCTCTCTCTCCTTCCGTCTCACTCTTTCCCTCTCGGCTTCTGGGCAGGTTTGAAAAACTCTTGAGTTGATGATGATTTTTAAGTGAGCAATTGCTCACTGCTCAGCTTAGAGGGAACTATGGTAACCACTACTTCAGTAATCCAGATTTACCTGGAATAACTGTTCATAATTCCCAGTTTGGAGATCTTGCCTGGAAACTCAAACTCAGATTTAAAAAGTTTAATAAACTAATTCATGGGTCTGCAACCATAAACCTCAAAGATCCATTTGGACCCATTTCCCACAGAAAAGAAAACACTGTGAGCCACAAATTATGGGTGGCCAACTCAACATCATTCCCACCCAGTCACATGACTCCCACAGTCATGTCTACCCAGGTTTCATGGTTCTTGGTGTTTTCTGGGGGAAATCAGTCCCTCCCTCCCTCTCATTTCTTTTTTTCTCTTTTTCCTCTCCGTTTCCTTCCTCCCTCCCTTCCCCTCTTTCTTTTTCTTTCTTTCTCATTGAATACAATAGTAAATCCAAAATAAAATCATTAATTAATGTTATTTCCTTTTAAAAAAAAATCAGATTTGCTTCAGTAGTTAGCTAGTTAGTTAGTTAATTAGTTAGTTAGTTTATCTATTTATCTATCTATCTATTGCTTGCTTGCTTGCTTGCTTGATTGATTAATTGGATTTGTATGCCGCCCCTCTCCGTGGACTCAGGGTGGCTAACAACAGTGATAAAACAACATGTGACGATCCAATAGTAAAACAATTAAAAACCTTATTATAAAACCAAACATACGGTACATACAAAACATACCATGCATAAATTGTAAAGGCCTAAGGGGGAAAGAATCTCAATTCCCCCATGCCTGATAGTAGAGGTAGGTTTTAAGAAGCTTACATTCAATGTTTGTTTGTTTATATATTTATATTTGTTTTGTCACATATGTATTGGTGGTATACAAAGATATAATATTTATATACATGATACTAGTAAAAGAGAAACATTAGGACAGGGGACAGAAGGCATTCTGGTGCACTTATGCACACCCCTTACTGACCTCTTAGGAATAGGAAGAGGTCAACAGTGGATAATCTAAGTTTATGAACATATTCCCTGCAACTTGATTCCATGATAGTAAATTTCTGGTTGGTTGGCCTTCACTGGTTACATATCCTTACATTGGTTTCCATTTTTTGTAGGCAGGATTACTGTATTTAGTCTAAACTTTTCATCTTAATACCTTTGAGATGTTTGTTTCAGTTCCTCTTCCATCGTTTTTGGAGCAACAAATTAGCACAAGCCCAAAAGGAAACTCTGGACTGGAAATATAGATTTGGTCCTACACAAAAAGGCAATGTAAAGGCCAGAAGATACAAGGCAAACTCCTCTTGGTGCAGTGCAGCATTGAGATTTATGCTAATAAAGAAATAATAGTATTTGGAGCAGCTACAGAATATAGGCAAAAAGATAGTGTGGTGACTTTGGATGTACTCAGGATGTGGTAATAATAATAATAATAATAATAATAACAACAACAACAACAACAACAATAACAATAATAATAACAACAACGGTTGTTGTTGTTGTTGTTATTATTATTATTATTATTATTATTATTATTATTATTTATTAGATTTGTATACCGCCCCTCTCTGAAGACTCGGAGTGGCTCAAAACAATAGTGAACAATGTAAACAAATCCAATACTTTAAAACTATCTAAAAATCCTTATCATTAAAATAACCATATAACTCAATCATATACTTGGAGATTACCAATTTGGCCAAAAAAGTAAAGGCCTTCCACAACTTTCTATCTTTTTTACTTGATCTTTTACTAAATTATTTGCTTTACAAAAGAGTATCTGTAGACAATCACATCAGCTTCTTATTAAAAATAAAATCGGAAAAGTATTTACAAACTTGATTTAGTTGAAGTCAGGTCAGGTCAGTAAACCACATTTGCAAAGTATTCCCAGGAGGAAAAACTCCATGATAATATGTATACAGGTATGTCATCTGACTCATGTGAAAATCATTATACATACAAGGTAGCGGTCAACTTACAACTGGTTGCTTAACAACCATCCAAAGTTACAATGAACTTTAATAAAAAAGTTATTCCTTAAAATTAGAACATACACACACAGTCACATTATTGCATTTTGGGCATTTGGAAACTAGCTCACATTTATGACTAGGTTGCAGCCTCCCACAGTGTCATGACTACAATTTGCGAACCTTTTTTTTCTGGTTTCCGGTGATTTTTGCCAGTTTCCAGCATTAGATATCCTGGGTTTGCTTAATGACCACATGATTTGCTTAATGGCAGTGGTAACTCACTTATGGCTTGTAAAATCTGTGGTAAAATCAAATCTAGTCGTATAGTGTCTCGACTTAAAACTGCAAGATTTATGACCGAAATTCCAGACTCCATTGGGGTCCTAAATTAAGGACTATTTATACGCATATACATGTAATGGCTTTTATATTGAAACAGAAAAATTGGAAAAATCAAAGATTAATCTAACATTTGGAGGATCTTTCCAGAAGTACATAAGGAGAATTTACCATTTTAAATTTCTCCTGCCAAGGCTGTGAAAAATCTTAGTGTGTTAACGTTTTCTTAATCAGAATGCTGTACATTAGTTTTCTCTGAATGAGATCATATTCCCTGGAAATACATTCCTCAATCTTTGAAAATATACATGTAAAGAACAAGCAAATGAACATATTTAAATTAACATCTGTGTGTTCTATTTTCCCTTTACAGGTCAGTGTTGAAGTTTTGGTAGAATATCCATTTTTTGTATTTGGACAAGGCTGGTCATCCTGCTGCCCCGAGAGAACGAGTCAGCTCTTTGATTTGCCGTGTTCCAAACTCTCTGTTGGTGATGTCTGCATATCACTTACGCTCAAGAATCTGAAGAATGGCTCAATTAAAAAGGGCCAGTCTATGGACTCAGCTAGCATCTTGTTGAAGCACTCTAAAAATGACAGTCTAGTTGGCAGTAGACATAGGTATGTGGAGCAGGAAAATGGGATTGATCAAGGAGGGGCGAAGATGACGTCCGAAAATGGCGAACTGAAGTTTCCAAACAAAATAGGATTACCTGCAACATCTCTACTCACCAAATCAGAATCCAGCAAGCCCACAGCAACTCGGAAGCGGAGGTGGTCAGCCCCTGAAACACGGAAACTAGAGAAGTCCGAAGAAGAGCCGCCATTGACTCTTCCCAAGCCTTCTTTTATCCCTCAGGAGGTTAAGATTTGCATTGAAGGGCGATCCAATGTAGGCAAGTGAAGTCTATTTAGGGAAAGGAAAATTAGAATATCCCTTGTCATTTTTATCCAGATTACTGTACTGTAGGCTAAATAACCGAGTATTTACATGTTATCATCTTATTTTAGGTTCTGTTTATAACGTCGTTATAGTTGCAGTTGGTATTATGCAGGAGACAGGTGCATACTTCCCCCACCTTGGTGTTCATTGGTGATTATTTTTCTCAAGAGCTACAAAAAAAAAGGGGGGCAGTATCTGCTTGACACATGAACACACACCCTTTGTGGAAGCAAATGTTTGACATGGCGCCTGTTTTCCAACACTTCAAACCGAATATTAATCTGGCAAGTGAACTCTAGGGAAGACAAACACTATTGCCTGATTCACGAGTAGAATTCAGAGTTCCACAGCAATGTGATTTCAGTGGTTCTCTCAGGGGCAATAATGGAGAACCGAGCACTCTTTGAGACTTTGCACAATAAAGTGATTTTCCTTTCAATTTTCTGATTATTATTTTTTTTTGTCTTGTATTTTCCATTCCCCTGATCCAAACCCATGCTGTGTCCCAGAGTGGGTGGGTGGGGGTATAACTGCACTATTTTTATTAATATTATTATTGTTGTTGTTATTATTGTTCTTCTCAGAGACTGCCACATAGAGATTTCATCTCCACTTGCTAGCACAATGGCATAGCAAGAGCGTAGCAGCTGATTCTTGCTTTGCTAAAAATGGTAATTTGCTTAAAGTGTGACATTGTTGGTGTCAATATAGCACGTTACAAATTGTGGATATCGTAACCTGTATACAGCATGTTGCCGCTAACATTTGCTTCCACAAAGTAACTATGTACTTTCCTTTGGGAAAGTGAACATAAAATTGTTTGCAGTTAGATTGCATTTTTTAAAAAAAAAACTAGTACTATTTTTTTAAAAGAAAAATCTGTACTAAGACTAGTGCCACTTGTTTTCAAATTTCAGCGTGATACAAGAAAATGGATGAACATAGAATGTCTTTGAGCACTTAAAATGATAATCAAAGTTTCCCTGCTGCGAATCCTGGCTTAATACTCAGCAAATCCTGTATTTTACTTTATTCTCTTTTGTGTTGGGGGGAGAAAGAGAATATTGACATTTTCAACACTGTTAACTATGTAGGTTTTTTCACAAGCAAGATACTGAAAGTTTTCATGTGGTATCAAAGGGATGAATGTGAATTATAAACTCGTATGTGACAGTCGTTGTCCACAAGGACTACTTAATAGGAGGCACTTTTAAAACTTTTATGCTTGTGAAAAAGTTAAAGGTATATGCAAGCTGACAAAATAATAAAAGAAAAAAGAAAGAGTATAAGGGAATAAGAAGAAGAAAAACATTGTCCAGTGTTTTTGAAAAAGATGGACTTTAAAAAAATCTTGCAATTTGCACATTTTGAGTTTATCATTTGTATGGTATTCCTGCAGTTTTTAATTTTTTTAGGAAGGGAGAGGGGCTGAAAAAGCTTAAACAAATGTAGCAGTTATTTACTAACCTGCCTAGACCATTTTAATAGAATTAGATTTTCTTTCAATTTCTTTTATTTTCTTTGTATCATATTTGTCACCCTGAACCAGAAAAGCTGAGAATTTTTCTTCAGATTTTCTGAGTTTTCCATGAGTCATTTTGACACAGATGCAACTTTTGTGTTTTGTTTTGATTCTATGTTTTATTGTAAAATTACTATTTCTTAACTTTCTGTTACTTTTCTTCTGATTAGTAGTATAATGTTAATGTCAAAACTTGGTACAACAGGATGATGGGTAAAAGTTTATCCAATTAATCTCTTTCAGTAGTAATATAACTGATCATTGAGGGTGAATCCAAACTTTCTAAACTCCCACTGATTTAGTAGCTTCCATCCTAAAACCAGATTCATATTAATAGTCACATTAAAATCCATTTAATTATTCACAGATAAATAATTGGCTATATACCAACCTGTGAAAAAAAATCACTTAAGCGAATACCCTATTTTAAAGCTTAGATAATAAATACTGCATTGATCTCGGAAGTTGTAAAATCAGGAGTTGTAAAATCAGAATTTCCTGAAAGATGCTGTGGGCATTTTCACACATGAGACTGAATCTTAAATATCCATTGAATTTGTAATGTAACTATATGGACATGTTCTATCGGTATTATAAGTATGTTTACATGTGATACAAATATGTGAGAACTCAAAGAAGTCTAGTGTCTTGTGTGAAAATGGTACAAGAATTTTTTTGGCATCAGTGCTGTTTTCCATCTTACCAAGATTAGGTAGATGATCATCAATTATCTTCTTTCTCTACTTGTAATTTGACTTAGATGAAATTCAAAGAAAGAACAAGTAAGGTAGAAGGTGTGGTATACTGCCTATATAACAGGCTGCTTACCCTGATCTCTTTTCTGTGATCATCTCACTTGCCCTAAAGTGGCCATTGTCTACAAAATGAATGGATTAAGCCAAAATAGACAACTGGCAACTCCTGCTACAGAAGCAGCACATAATAAATTGGAACCTTATCTGAGTTTTAACAGATTTGCAATTCAATTTAGTTGCCCTACAGGAGATTGTTTTTCTTTATCTTTGACCCTGATGTTCTGCTGGTTGACATAACTCCATTGAGATCAGGTTCTTTTTTAGCAAGAAATTGAATTTTACAAATCAAACATTTAAAAATTAAATGGACAGTTTCTCCAAATGTTCATTTCCCTGCCCTCTTGCCTAAATACCTTTAAAAATTCCAATATAATTTTCTCTTTAATTGTGTTTCTTTGTTACTTGAACCTTAACTCACACCAGAACGTTTTTGTACCAATTTTGGGGATGCACCAAAAATGTGCTTAAGTTTTAAAGTAGCTTGAAAATCTATCTTGAATTGTTATTATGACCTCCCAGTAATTCATTAGATCACTGGGTGGGTTCCTTCTCACAATCATGTTGCTTTTTTTGTGCTGTAATTTTTTTTTTCAACATTTCTGCTCAGAGAATTTGCTTAATCTTCCATAAACTCTGCTCAGGGCACTTTCAATTTATTGTTTATTGAAGTTTTATTTTGGCTTGTTTTGTTTTTGTTCTCACTTCAACCTCTGATAGCAAGAAGAACAGTAAAATATGAAAAAAATTCCTATTTCATTCCTATCAGTACCACTATTTTCACGTGTCCTCCGAGAACATTGCCTATATAACAAAAGCAGGGATTACAAAAAACTGACCACATCTATAAAACTTAACACTAACAAGTAAAACCAATAAACCAATACTAATAAATGATTCAAGCAATAGGAATGTATTTGTTCTCTACTTGCATTAGAGACTTAGAACTTGCAATTGTTACTTCCGTCCAAACATGGCGTCCCGTTTACTGTGCTTTTGCTTCTTTTTAGTATGTGCAATATTTTATGTGCCAATTTAGATTCACCTAAGGGTGACAACAGACTTTTCTCATGCCATCTTTTTGGAGTGTTAAATGTGGGATCCTTATACCTGCCTTTGAAAATAGTAGGGATAAAATTTGTCTAGATGTCAACGGTTTGCGCAGCCTGGACCACAGGCTTCTTACAGCTCTTACTATTCAGTGCCCTGCTGGGCTTCACATTTAAAGGGGGGGGGGGAGAAGTCATATCTGTCTCTCAAAGGTCGATAATACAGTAGTACCTCTCGATATGAGTTTAATTCGTTCCAGAACGGAGCTTGTATGTCAATAAACTCGCATCTCAAACGAATGCCTTTAGACTTTCTTTTTCCCCGCCGAGATAACCAGAAGCAAGGATTCTTGCGCCACCTAGTGGAAGCTCGGCTCGTATCCCGAATTTGAGCTTGGGTGTCGAACAGAAATTTCGCTCCCGTCGTGGCTCGTAACTTGGAATACTCGCATGTGGAGCAGCTCGTATCTAGAGGTACTACTGTAGTGGCGAAAAAAGATAATATGAGCTGAGTCTCATTCTGTGAAGATGAAAACCTAGTAATGAATTACTGGGCAGCCCTTGATGGGCGCAGTCTTCAAGAGAGCGTCATATTCTCTTTTATGTGAATCATGACTAATCTTTACTTAGATTGGAAGTGTGGATAAATTCAATCTTGTGTGGGAAGAATGGCATTCCTTTGTCTTTCTGTGACTGACGAAAGCTTGTTTTTGGATTGTAGCTCTCTTTTGTGAGTTCATATAATAATTTTGCCCTTAGGCCATCCTATCTGGCTTTCTTGGCTACGGAAACAAAGTTATAAATTGGAGTTAGTTCTATGACTCTTTCCCTTCCTACCCCCCCACCCACATTTCCCCAATTCCAAAATTACTCAAGGCAAGTTCTAGTCCTATTGATGTTTGCAGTGGAAATTGTGTTGGGTTCATTTGTCCTCTTCATCAATGGGATTAAGATTTGAGCCTTGGGCTCCCAAGTGCCTTAGTTTCTGTTTTTAAAAGGCACCTAATTTTCCTATGAAAATACTTTAATGCCATGCTTGTTCCTGCAACTTGTCCTGTAAACTCTGGTTGACAGCGTCACTCCCTTTTAAATTTCTTCTAATTACTGAAATAGTGACAATTGTAGCGGACATTTTGAGATTAATTTCATTGTAAAAGTCTGTACAGTATCCACATGGCAATATTAACTGACACCAGTTTTTTTCCTCCCTTCCCCTTGTTTTATTTTTGTATTAGACCTTCTTTAGTTTACAATGAAACTATACAATCACCAATAAAGAAAAAAAAAATACCAGAACCTCTTTATAGGAATTTCTAAATAAATATATCTATATCTATATATCTATATCTATATATCTATATATAAAATGACTGTTCCTTATAGTGTTTAACTTAGGCATCATTTCAGTTTGTCTGGGCCACATGGTGGGGTTTCAGAATGTGATGTCACTTACCTCATATTCTGCGTATAAATCTCGATTGTTTAAAAAAATAAATCTCGGTCTTCTTTCTCCCCTACCCCATTTCCTTTCTTTTCGGGGGGGGGGGGGAATGCATGCCTAATCCCTGGCACCCCACACACCCTTCCATCTGATATTTTTCTATTGTTCGAGAGCTAGGAAGTGACATCACAGCTTGATTTCCCGCAGTCAAAGGAACATTTAGAAACCTTTCAAACCTCTTACTCAGGGATGGGGCTGGTGTATGGTATGGTACACTGATGTGACCAGAAGGAGCACTTTTACTGCTCTGGAGTAGGGATGTTCAATTCCAAGGAATTGTTTGGATTTCCTGCATGGTTATGAACAAACTGTAAGATTAATTGTCATGTGCGATAAATAAGCAACAGATCCGATCAGAGCTTGTAATTTTGGATGGTAGAGAAAACGTCCTATACACAGCGGCTTGCTTTACTTTGCTACGCTGTCAAGCGAGGGAGGGAGAGGAGGCCCACATCAGTGGTAATTTTTAATGAAGAAATAAGATTGCTGTTTTAAAGATATTTTTGCGGTGCTTCGAATTTTTTTGAGATGGGTCCCCAAATATTGTTTTAAATAAACGCCATAGCTATCCAGGCCACAGTGTTGTAGATCCTTGCTTTCTTCAGGATCCAGGCCTATAAGAAAACAGGCATGATCCAAATCTTATGCTTACCCCCATTGAAATCACAGAACTAACTATAGTTAAAAGTACAGTGGTACCCTGTCTTACAAACCCCTTGTCATACAAACTTTTCAAGATACAAACCCAGGGTTTAAGATTTTTTTGCCTCTTCTTCCAAACTATTTTCACCTTACGAACCCAAGCCGCCGCCACTGGGATGCCCTGCCTCCGGACTTCTATTGCCAGTGAAGTGCCCGTTTTTGCGCTGCTGGGATTCCCATGAGGCTCCCCTCCATGGGAAACACCATCTCTGGACTTCCGTGTTTTTGTGATGCTGCAATTTCACTGAGGCTCCCCTTGCTGGGAAACCCCACCTCCGGACTTCGCTTGCCAGCGAAGCACCCGTTTGTGCTGCTGGGATTCCCCTGCTGGGATTCCCCTGCAGCATCACAAAAACACGGAAGTCTGGAGGTGGGGTTTCCCATGGAGGGGAGCCTCAGGGGAATCCCAGCAGCACAAAAACGGGCACTTCACTGGCAACAGAAGTCCAGAGGTGGGGCATCCCAGCAAGGCTGGCAAAAGGGGTGAGTTTTGGGCTTGCACGCAATAATCGCTTTTCCATTGATTCCTAGGGGAAACATTGTTTTGTCTTACAAACCTTTCACCTTACAAACCTCACCCCGGAACCAATTAAGTTCGTAAGACGAGGTATCACTGTACTAGTGTCAGCAGAACTATGCATTGACCAGTCCTTTTAATGAAAGCCCGGTTCACTGAAGGCCCACTTTTGTGTGTCAAAGTTCACTTGTTGTTAATATGCCTGCTATTATACATATTAGGGATATATGCCACAGCTTCACATTGGATATTAGATGACTGTGGATAGACTTTCTGCTTGTTTGGTCTCAGACCATACATGGGGTTAGTGATGGACTTAGCCACATCTATTCCACTTGCAATTGAGAAGGGGAAGAAAGCAGCTGACATGTGGCCCAACGGCAGTATTAACCAATAGTAAAGCAAGGTCTAAGAGTTCCACCGTAGCATCTGTTTGTACTAACAAGTGTAACTTTATGGAATCAATGCTTAGAACGTCTTCAGAAATAGCATTCCACATACGGAAAGGACCTCCTGGGCATGGAGAGTATTTTATAGCCGTTAATAGAAGCAGAAGCATACAGATGACAATAGGCCCTACTTTATTATAGCCCCCCCCCCCCCCCCCCTGAACACTTCTATTAATGATTACACAAGTGAACTAGTGGCTTTTTCTTTCTGCTCCCAATACTTTGACTCAGTACCTTATATTTGATTAACTTCAATGAAGCATTTGTGCCCTTTTGTCTCATCTCCTATGAAATGAACACTGTTGACAGCAATATGTGATTCCCTCCACCCAACCTCAGATTATTACGTGTAGGTATTGTCCAACCAAGGAACACAGTAATAGCATTAAAAAAAACAAAGGGACATAGTTCCCTGTTTTTAAGCAGAATGTGATTAATGCTTTGCTTTTTATTACTCTGCAGATTCCCAAAAATGGATAGTCCTCCAAATTGCAATTGCTGCTTTTGAGAGCGCAGAAATATTTTGTTGATTTTCTTTGTAGATTCCAAGCAGTATTGCGGCGGGGTTTTTTTTCTGTCGATGGGGAAATTCCAAACAAGTTTGCACACTTCTACTCCAGAGTTCACTTTCTTTTACATAGATGACCTCGCTTCTGATGTGTTACCTTACTGATAGGATCTTTACTTGTAGCATTATAACTGGTGGGAATATTTTTTTATGTGAACCTAATTTGACGAGAGGGTTAAAAACAAACTTTTTTGAAGCACTCACATTGAGAGGAGTACAGGTAATGTTTTTTAGAAAATTGCACAAAAGAAACGAATGTTTGGGATGATTCAGTATTTGAAAAGCGATGGATATGTTGAAAATCGTGTGTTGTTTGTAAAAATTAAATAAACCTACAAAAGTCGAGAAAGGGTGAAAGTTACATTTTTTTGTATATAGAAGACTCTCATGGATTGGTTCTGGCAGGAAAGAATGCCTAATTAACAGGTTTTTCAAAGACAGTATACTTAGGTTTGCATTTTCATTATGAGTCGCCGTTATTGGGGCAGGGGAGAATGGTCACCTTCAACAACATTTGAGGGCTGTTTGTCCCTCTTCAATTTAGCTAAAGTTGATTGGGATGTCATGATACTTTCTAAGGATGATTTTGCTTTTTGCACTTCCTGTACTTAAAAAAAAAAAGAAAACAACCCAAAGAATTTCAGAGTGGACAAGAAGTGTTTGTTACAAGGGATTCTCTCAAAAGTGAATAAAGAAGTGAGGGAGATTGTATTGTCTCCTGTAATTCCCCTCTTCCCCAAACCCATATATACACATGTACACCTCTCTTTTTATGCCTGGAACTGTTAAAAGACAATGTTAGTTATTCTAGCAGTTGTACAGAGAGTTTTGTTATTATTTTTCATTTGGTTCTGGAAATGTTTATTACTGGCACACCAAAAAATGAAGGGAATCTTGGAAAACTAGTACTTCTGAGGAAGAGGTCCAAAATGTATTTACAAAAGGAAATCTTTAAAACGAAGGGGATGGGGGAACGGCTGATTCTCTCCTTGCGCCGTGCAGTCTCTAGAAATAATTTGAGTCTAATTCTGTTACTTCATATAGAACGGATATAACTTCTGTATTAATATGAACCCTTCAGATGCAGTGAGATGGCCTCTCATACAATCAAATGAAGTACTTTTAGTGAATGACTAGTGTTTCTGTAATAGGGATTGCAAAAATTAAGTTTATTCTCGCTGTTATTGCAAAGGACTTGAGTCTTCCATGAAAATTGATCCGAGGCTTCATTAAGGTTGCTTTTTTCTTGTTCATTTACTTTCACTTGATCAAAGCTTTGGTTCTCTTTTCTTCAGCCAACCAATAGGCAGCACTGGATGTATCTTCTGCAATAGATTTAACTTGCTGGTGCTGGAACTGCTTATAATAAGTCTACCTGGAAGTCAGTATCATTGAGGCCAGGGATGTGACATTATAAAGGTCCAGATTACAGGGACTTGCAATTTACAAAGATACTGCCTTGACAACAATTTTGTATGCAACAGCAGCTTGTGAATTCTTGACAACACTAAACACCAGATTATATGGAATCACTCCTTAAAGGTATTCTATTTATTTTTAAATCTGTATTCAAAACTAGCAGTGGCCGACACAAATATACCAGCCAAAAAAAAAGAGAGGCACCAGAAGAGTTCTCTGAAAATTAACGATGTGTGTACTTTT